>NW_027226965.1:0-37360 GCF_037783145.1 Equus przewalskii
TTCCAACGTGCTTGGCAGGTGCTTCCTGTCTTTGGCAGTGTTTCTGGGACATCTGAGGAGGTGGCTGCACTGCCCAAGGTGATCGTGGGCTGCGGCAGGCTGTTCCTCAGCCTGCACGGCATGTGGTTCTGGTACGTCTCAGAGGTGGTTGCGGCATGCCCAACAGGTGATTCCGGACTGTCCGCCACATGGTTCTGGCACGTCTGAGAGGTGGTTCCGGCATGCCCGGCAGGTCATCCCAGAGAGTCCTCCAAGTGGTTCTGGCGTAGCCCGCAGGTGGTTCCGCCATGCTCGGCAGGTGGTTCAGGCATGGCCGTCACGTGGTTCCAGTCTGTCCAGGACGTGTTTCCAGCTTCTCCGGCAGGTGGTTCTGGTACGTCTGAGAGGTGGTTCCGCCATGGCTGGCAGTTGATCCCGGACTGTCCCCCAGGTGGTTCTGGCATAGCCAGCAGTTGATATTGGCCTGTCCGGCAGGTGGTTCCAGCGAGTCGAACAGGTGGCTTCGGCGTTCTTGGCATGTGGTTCCGGTCTGTAGGGTAGGTGTTTCCAGCGTGTCTGGCACGTGCTTCCGGCACGTCTGAGAGGTGGTTTCGGAATGCGCGACAGGTGATTCTGGAGTGTCCGCCAGGTGGTTCTGGCATACCCGGCAGGTGATTTTGGCGTGTCCGGCAGGTGTTTCTGGCGAGTCGAGCAGGTTGCTCCGGCATGCTCGGCAGGTGCTTCCGGCGTCTCCGGCACGTGGTTCTGGTGTGTCTGAGAGCTGGTTCCGGCATATCCGGCAGATGATTCCGGAGTGTCCGCCAAGTGGTTCTGGCATACCCGGCTGGTGATTTGGGCATGTCAGTTAGGTGGTTCCGGCGAGTCGAGCAGGTGGCTCCGGCGTGCTCGGCAGGTTGTTCAGACGGGTCTGGCAGGTGTTTTCCGTCTGTTCGGGGTGTGGTTCCAGCATCTCATGCACATGGTTCTGGCACGTCTGAGATGTGGTTCCGGCCGGCCCGACAGGTGTTTCCACAGTGTCCGCCAAGTGGTACTGGCGTAGTTGGCAGGTGATTTTGGCATGACCGGCAGGTGGTTCCAGCAAGCCCGGCAGGTGATTCCAAAGTGTTCCCCAACTGGTTGTGGCGTAGCCGGCAGGTGATTTTTGCGTGTCCGGCAGGTGGTTCTGGCGAGTCGAGCAGGTGGTTCCGGCGTGCTCGGCAGGTGCTTCCGGGGTCATTGGCACGTGGTTCTGGCATATCTGAGAGGTGGTTCCGGCATGCCCGGCAGGTGATTCCGGAGTGTTCGCCAAGTGTTTCCGGCATAGCCGGCAGGTGATTTTGCATGTCCAGCGGTCGTTCCGGCGGGTCGAGCCGGTGGTTCCGGCGTGTCCGGCAGGTGGTTCCGGTCTGTCCGGCAGGTGGTTCTGTGGTGTCCGGCACGAGGTTCAGTCTGAGAGGCTGTGCCGGCATGCCCCTCACGTGATTCCGGCTTGTCCCCGAAGTGGTGCTGGTGTAGCGGGCAGGTGATTTTGGCGTGTCCGGCAGGTGGTTCAGGCGAGTTGAGCAGGTGGTTGCGACGTGCTCGGCAGGTGCTTCCGGCGTCTCCGGCACGTGTTTCTGGCACATCTGACTGGTGGTTCCGGCATGCCCAAAAGTTGATTCCGGTCTGTCCGGTAGGTGGTTCCGGCGTGCACGGCACATGGTTCTGGTACGTGTCAGAGGTGGTTGCGTATGCCCAACAGGTGATTCCGGACTGTCCGCCACGTGCTTCTGGCACGTCTGAGAGGTGGTTCCAACATGCCCGGCAGGTCATTTCGGAGAGTCGTCCAAGTGGTTCTGGCGTAGCCTGCAGGTGATTTTGGCGTATCTGGCAGGTGGTTCCGCCGTGCTCGGCAGGTGGTTCAGGCATGGCCGTCACGTGGTTCCAGTCTGTCCAGGACGTGTTTCCAGCTTCTCCGGCAGGTGGTTCTGGTACGTCTGAGAGGTGGTTCCGCCATGGCTGGCAGGTGATCCCGGACTGTCCCCCAGGTGGTTCTGGCATAGCCAGCAGTTGATATTGGCCTGTCCGGCAGGTGGTTCCAGCGAGTCGAACAGGTGGCTCCGGCGTGCTCGGCAGGTGGTTCTGGTCTGTCCGGTAGGTGTTTCCGGCGTGTCTGGCACGTGCTTCCGGCACGTCTGAGAGGCGGTTCCGCCATGCGCGGCAGGTGATTCCGGAGTGTCCGCCAGGTAGTTCTGGCGTACCAGGCAGGTGATTTTGGCGTGTCCGGCAGGTGTTTCTGGCGAGTCGAGCAGGTGGCTCCGGCATGCTCGGCAGGTGCTTCCGGCGTCTCCGGCACTTGGTTCTGGTGTGTCTGAGAGCTGGTTCCGGCATGTCCGGCAGATGATTCCGGCGTGTCCGCCAAGTGGTTCTGGCATACCCAGGAGGTGATTTTGGCGTGTAGGGAGGTGGTACCGGTGAGTCGAGCAGGTGGTTCCGGCGTGCTCAGCAGGTGGTTCAGGCGGTTCTGGCAGGTGGTATCCGTCTGTTCGGGGTGTGGTTCCAGCATCTCATGAACACGTTTCTGGCACGTCTGAGATGTGGTTCCAGCCGGCCCGACAGGTGTTTCCGCAGTGTCCGCCAAGCGGTTCTGGCGTTGTTGGCAGGTGATTTTGGCATGACTGGCAGGTGGTTCCAGCAAGCCTGGCAGGTGATTCCAAAGTGTTCACCAACTGGTTGTGGTGTAGCCGGCAGGTGATTTTTGCGTGATCCGGCAGGTGGTTCTGGCGAGTCGAGCAGGTGGTTCCGGCGTGCTCGGCTGGTGCTTCTGGGGTCATTGGCACGGGGTTCTGGCATGTCTGAGAGGTGGTTCCTGCATGCCCGGCAAGTGATTCCGGAGTGTTCGCCAAGTGGTTCTGGCATAGTCGGCAGGTGATTTTGGCATGTCCGGCAGGTGGTTCAGGCGAGTTGAGCAGGTGGTTCCAACGTGCTTGGCAGGTGCTTCCGGCGTCTCCGGCACGTGTTTCTGGCACATCTGACAGGTGGTTCCCGCATGCCCGAAAGGTGATTCCGGTCTCTCCGGTAGGTGGTTCCAGCCTGCATGGCATGTGGTTCTGGTACGTCTCAGAGGTGGTTGCGCATGCCCAACAGGTGATTCCGGACTGTCCGCCACATGGTTCTGGCACGTCTGAGAGGTGGTTCCGGCATGCCCGGCAGGTCATCCCAGAGAGTCCTCCAAGTGGTTCTGGCGTAGCCCGCAGGTGATTTTGGCCTGTCCGGCAGGTGGTTCCAGCGAGTCGAACAGGTGGCTCCGGCGTTCTTGGCAGGTGGTTCCGGTCTGTCCGGTAGGTGTTTCCGGCGTGTCTGGCACGTGCTTCCGGCACGTCTGAGAGGTGGTTCCGTCATGCGCGACAGGTGATTCCGGAGTGTCCCCCAGGTGGTTCTGGCATACCCAGCAGTTGATTTTGGCATGTCCGGCATGTGTTTCAGGCGAGTTGAGCAGGTGGTTCCAACGTGCCTGGCAGGTGCTTCCGGCGTCTCCGGCACGTGTTTCTGGCACATCTGACAGGTGGTTCCGGCATGCCCGAAAGGTGATTCCGGTCTGTCCGGTAGGTGGTTCCAGCCGGCACGGCATGTGGTTCTGGTACGTCTCAGAGGTGGTTGCGCATGCCCAACAGGTGATTCCGGACTGTCCGCCACATGGTTCTGGCACGTCTGAGAGGTGGTTCCGGAATGCCCGGCAGGTCATTCCAGAGAGTCCTCCAAGTTGTTCTGGCATAACACGCAGGTGATTTTGGCGTGTCTGGCAGGTTGTTCCGTTGTGCTTGGCAGGTGGTTCAGGCTTGACCGGCAGGTGGTTCCAGACTGTCCAGGACGTGTTTCCAGCTTCTCCGGCAGGTGGTTCTGGTACGTCTGAGAGGTGGTTCCGCCATGGCTGGCAGGTGATTCCGGACCGTCCCCCAGGTGCTTCTGGCATAGCCAGCAGTTGATATTGGCCTGTCTGGCAGGTGGTTCCAGCGAGTCGAACAGGTGGCTCCGGCGTGCTCGGCAGGTGGTTCCACTCTGTCCGGTAGGTGATTCCGGCGTGTCCGGCACGTGCTTCCGGCACGTCTGAGAGGTGGTTCCGTCATGCGCGACAGGTGATTCCGGAGTGTCCGCCAGGTGGTTCTGGCGTACCCGGCAGGTGATTTTGGCGTGTCCGGCAGGTGTTTCTGGCGAGTCGAGCAGGTGGCTCCGGCATGCTCGGCAGGTGCTTCCGGCGTCTCCGGCACGTGGTTCTGGTGTGTCTGAGAGCTGGTTCCGGCATGTCCGGCAGATGATTCCGGAGTGTCCGCCAAGTGGTTCTGGCATACCCGGCTGGTGATTTGGGCATGTCAGGTAGGTGGCTCCGGCGTGCTCGGCAGGTTGTTCAGACGGGTCTGGCAGGTGTTTTCCGTCTGTTCGGGGTGTGGTTCCAGCATCTCATGCACATGGTTCTGGCACGTCTGAGATGTGGTTCCGGCCGGCCCGACAGGTGTTTCCACAGTGTCCGCCAAGTGGTACTGGCGTAGTTGGCAGGTGATTTTGGCATGACCGGCAGGTGGTTCCAGCAAGCCCGGCAGGTGATTCCGAAGTGTTCCCCAACTGGTTGTGGCGTAGCCGGCAGGTGATTTTTGCGTGTCCGGCAGGTGGTTCTGTCGAGTCGAGCAGGTGGTTCCGGCGTGCTCGGCAGGTGCTTCCGGGGTCATTGGCACGTGGTTCTGGCACATCTGAGAGGTGGTTCCGGCATGCCTGGCAGGTGATTCCGGAGTGTCCGCCAAGTGTTTCTGGCGTAGCCGGCAGGTGATTTTGCATGTCCGGCGGTCGTTCCGGCGGGTCGAGCAGGTGGTTCAGGCGTGTCCGGCAGGTGGTTCCGGTCTGTCCGGCAGGTGGTTCAGGGTGTCCGGCACGAGGTTCAGTCTGAGAGGTGTACCGGCATGCCCCTCAGGTGATTCCGGCTTGTCCCCGAGGTGGTTCTGGCGTAGCCGGCAGGTGATTTTGGCGTGTCCGGCAGGTGGTTCAGGCGAGTCGAGCAGGTGGTTCCGACGTGCTCGGCAGGTGCTTCCGGCGTCTCCGGCACGTGTTTCTGGCACATCTGAGAGGTGGTTCCGGCATGCCCGACAGGTGATTCCGGTCTGTCCGGTAGGTGGTTCTGGCGTGCACGGCACGTGGTTCTGGTTCGTCTCAGAGGTGGTTCCGTATGCGACAACAGGTGATTCCGGACTGTCCGCCACGTGCTTCTGGCACGTCTGAGAGGTGGTTCCGACATGCCCGGCAGGTGATTTCGGAGAGTCGTCCAAGTGGTTCTGGCGTAGCCGGCAGGTGATTTTGGCGTGTCCGGCAGGTGGTTCCGCCGTGTTCGGCAGGTGGTTCAGGCATGTCCGTCACGTGTTTTCCGTCTGTCCAGGATGTGTTTCCAGCATCTCCGGCAGGTGGTTCTGGCACGTCTGAGATGTGGTTCCGCCGGCCGACAGGTGATCCCGCACTGTCCCCCAGGTGGTTCTGGCGTAGCCGGCAGGTGATTTTGGCATGACCGGCAGGTGGTTCCAGCAAGCCGGACAGGTGATTCCGACGTGCTCGGCAGGTGGTTCTGGCGTACCGGCAGGTGATTTTGGCGTGTCCGGCACGTGCTTCTGGCAAGTCTGAGAGGTGGTTCCGCCATGCGCGGCAGGTGATTCCGGAGTGTCCGCCAGGTGGTTCTGGCGTACCAGGCAGGTGATTTTGGCGTGTCCGGCAGTTGTTTCTGGCGAGTCGAGCAGGTGGCTCCGGCATGCTCGGCAGGTGCTTCCGGCGTCTCCGGCACTTGGTTCTGGTGTGTCTGAGAGCTGGTTCCGGCATGTCCGGCAGATGATTCCGGAGTGTCTGCCAAGTGGTTCTGGCATACCCAGCAGGTGATTTTGGCGTGTCAGGGAGGTGGTACCGGTGAGTCGAGCAGGTGGTTCCGGCGTGCTCAGCAGGTGGTTCAGGCGGTTCTGGCAGGTGGTATCCGTCTGTTCGGGGTGTGGTTCCAGCATCTCATGAACACGTTTCTGGCACGTCTGAGATGTGGTTCCAGCCGGCCCGACAGGTGTTTCCGCAGTGTCCGCCAAGCGGTTCTGGCGTAGTTGGCAGGTGATTTTGGCATGACTGGCAGGTGGTTCCAGCAAGCCTGGCAGGTGATTCCAAAGTGTTCACCAACTGGTTGTGGCGTAGCCGGCAGGTGATTTTTGCGTGTCCGGCAGGTGGTTCTGGCGAGTCGACCAGGTGGTTCCGGCGTGCTCGGCAGGTGCTTCCGGGGTCATTGGCACGGTGGTTCTGGCATATCTGAGAGGTGGTTCCTGCATGCCCGGCAGGTGATTCCGGAGTGTTCGCCAAGTGGTTCTGGCATAGTCGGCAGGTGATTTTGGCGTGTCCGGCAGGTGGTTCAGGCGAGTTGAGCAGGTGGTTGCGACGTGCTCGGCAGGTGCTTCCGGCGTCTCCGGCACGTGTTTCTGGCACATCTGACAGGTGGTTCCGGCATGCCCAAAAGGTGATTCCGGTCTGTCCAGTAGGTGGTTCCGGCCTGCACGGCATGTGGTTCTGGTACGTCTCAGAGGTGGTTGCGTATGCCCAACAGGTGATTCCGGACTGTCCGCCACGTGGTTCTGGCACGTCTGAGAGGTGGTTCCGACATGCCCGGCAGGTCATTTCGGAGAGTCGTCCAAGTGGTTCTGGCGTAGCCCGCAGGTGGTTCCGCCATGCTCGGCAGGTGGTTCAGGCATGGCCGTCACGTGGTTCCAGTCTGTCCAGGACGTGTTTCCAGCTTCTCCGGCAGGTGGTTCTGGTACGTCTGAGAGGTGGTTCCGCCATGGCTGGCAGGTGATCCCGGACTGTCCCCCAGGTGGTTCTGGCATAGCCAGCAGTTGATATTGGCCTGTCCGGCAGGTGGTTCCAGCGAGTCGAACAGGTGGCTCCGGCGTTCTTGGCAGGTGGTTCCGGTCTGTCCGGTAGGTGTTTCCGGCGTGTCTGGCACGTGCTTCCGGCACGTCTGAGAGGTGGTTTCGGAATGCGCGACAGGTGATTCTGGAGTGTCCGCCAGGTGGTTCTGGCATACCCGGCAGGTGATTTTGGCGTGTCCGGCAGGTGTTTCTGGCGAGTCGAGCAGGTTGCTCCGGCATGCTCGGCAGGTGCTTCCGGCGTCTCCGGCACGTGGTTCTGGTGTGTCTGAGAGCTGGTTCCGGCATATCCGGCAGATGATTCCGGAGTGTCCGCCAAGTGGTTCTGGCATACCCGGCTGGTGATTTGGGCATGTCAGTTAGGTGGTTCCGGCGAGTCGAGCAGGTGGCTCCGGCGTGCTCGGCAGGTTGTTCAGACGGGTCTGGCAGGTGTTTTCCGTCTGTTCGGGGTGTGGTTCCAGCATCTCATGCACATGGTTCTGGCACGTCTGAGATGTGGTTCCGGCCGGCCCGACAGGTGTTTCCACAGTGTCCGCCAAGTGGTACTGGCGTAGTTGGCAGGTGATTTTGGCATGACCGGCAGGTGGTTCCAGCAAGCCCGGCAGGTGATTCCGAAGTGTTCCCCAACTGGTTGTGGCGTAGCCGGCAGGTGATTTTTGCGTGTCCGGCAGGTGGTTCTGGCGAGTCGAGCAGGTGGTTCCCGTGTGCTCGGCAGGTGCTTCCGGGGTCATTGGCACGTGGTTCTGGCATATCTGAGAGGTGGTTCCGGCATGCCCGGCAGGTGATTCCGGAGTGTTCGCCAAGTGTTTCCGGCGTAGCCGGCAGGTGATTTTGCATGTCCAGCGGTCGTTCCGGCGGGTCGAGCCGGTGGTTCCGGCGTGTCCGGCAGGTGGTTCCGGTCTGTCCGGCAGGTGGTTCTGTGGTGTCCGGCACGAGGTTCAGTCTGAGAGGCTGGGCCGGCATGCCCCTCACGTGATTCCGGCTTGTCCCCGAAGTGGTGCTGGTGTAGCGGGCAGGTGATTTTGGCGTGTCCGGCAGGTGGTTCAGGCGAGTTGAGCAGGTGGTTGCGACGTGCTCGGCAGGTGCTTCCGGTGTCTCCGGCACGTGTTTCTGGCACATCTGACTGGTGGTTCCGGCATGCCCAAAAGTTGATTCCGGTCTGTCCGGTAGGTAGTTCCGGCGTGCACGGCACGTGGTTCTGGTACGTCTCAGAGGTGGTTGCTTATGCCCAACAGGTGATTCCGGACTGTCCGCCACGTGCTTCTGGCACGTCTGAGAGGTGGTTCCAACATGCCCGGCAGGTCATTTCGGAGAGTCGTCCAAGTGGTTCTGGCGTAGCCCGCAGGTGATTTTGGCGTGTCCGGCAGGTGGTTCCGCCGTGCTCGGCAGGTGGTTGAGGCATGGCCGTCACGTGGTTCCAGTCTGTCCAGGACGTGTTTCCAGCTTCTCCGGCAGGTGGTTCTGGTACGTCTGAGAGGTGGTTCCGCCATGGCTGGCAGGTGATCCCGGACTGTCCCCCAGGTGGTTCTGGCATAGCCAGCAGTTGATATTGGCCTGTCCGGCAGGTGGTTCCAGCGAGTCGAACAGGTGGCTCCGGCGTTCTTGGCAGGTGGTTCCGGTCTGTCCGGTAGGTGTTTCCGGCGTGTCTGGCACGTGCTTCCGGCACGTCTGAGAGGTGGTTCCGTCATGCGCGACAGGTGATTCCGGAGTGTCCCCCAGGTGGTTCTGGCGTACCCAGCAGTTGATTTTGGCATGTCCGGCAGGTGGTTCAGGCGAGTTGAGCAGGTGGTTCCAACGTGCCTGGCAGGTGCTTCCGGCGTCTCCGGCACGTGTTTCTGGCACATCTGACAGGTGGTTCCGGCATGCCCGAAAGGGGATTCCGGTCTGTCCGGTAGGTGGTTCCAGCCGGCACGGCATGTGGTTCTGGTACGTCTCAGAGGTGGTTGCGCATGCCCAACAGGTGATTCCGGACTGTCCGCCACATGGTTCTGGCACGTCTGAGAGGTGGTTCCGGAATGCCCGGCAGGTCATCCCAGAGAGTCCTCCAAGTTGTTCTGGCATAACACGCAGGTGATTTTGGCGTGTCTGGCAGGTTGTTCCGTTGTGCTTGGCAGGTGGTTCAGGCTTGACCGGCAGGTGGTTCCAGACTGTCCAGGACGTGTTTCCAGCTTCTCCGGCAGGTGGTTCTGGTACGTCTGAGAGGTGGTTCCGCCATGGCTGGCAGGTGATTCCGGACCGTCCCCCAGGTGCTTCTGGCATAGCCAGCAGTTGATATTGGCCTGTCTGGCAGGTGGTTCCAGCGAGTCGAACAGGTGGCTCCGGCGTGCTCGGCAGGTGGTTCCACTCTGTCCGGTAGGTGATTCCGGCGTGTCCGGCACGTGCTTCCGGCACGTCTGAGAGGTGGTTCCGTCATGCGCGACAGGTGATTCCGGAGTGTCCGCCAGGTGGTTCTGGCGTACCCGGCAGGTGATTTTGGCGTGTCCGGCAGGTGTTTCTGGCGAGTCGAGCAGGTGGCTCCGGCATGCTCGGCAGGTGCTTCCGGCGTCTCCGGCACGTGGTTCTGGTGTGTCTGAGAGCTGGTTCCGGCATGTCCGGCAGATGATTCCGGAGTGTCCGCCAAGTGGTTCTGGCATACCCGGCTGGTGATTTGGGCATGTCAGGTAGGTGGCTCCGGCGTGCTCGGCAGGTTGTTGGGACGGGTCTGGCAGGTGTTTTCCGTCTGTTCGGGGTGTGGTTCCAGCATCTCATGCACATGGTTCTGGCACGTCTGAGATGTGGTTCCAGCCGGCCCGACAGGTGTTTCCACAGTGTCCGCCAAGTGGTACTGGCGTAGTTGGCAGGTGATTTTGGCATGACCGGCAGGTGGTTCCAGCAAGCCCGGCAGGTGATTCCGAAGTGTTCCCCAACTGGTTGTGGCGTAGCCGGCAGGTGATTTTTGCGTGTCCGGCTGGTGGTTCTGGCGAGTCGAGCAGGTGGTTCCGGCGTGCTCGGCAGGTGCTTCCGGGGTCATTGGCACGTGGTTCTGGCATATCTGAGAGGTGGTTCCGGCATGCCCGGCAGGTGATTCCAGAGTGTTCGCCAAGTGTTTCCGGCGTAGCCGGCAGGTGATTTTGCATGTCCAGCGGTCGTTCCGGCGGGTCGAGCCGGTGGTTCCGGCGTGTCCGGCAGGTGGTTCCGGTCTGTCCGGCAGGTGGTTCTGTGGTGTCCGGCACGAGGTTCAGTCTGAGAGGCTGTGCCGGCATGCCCCTCACGTGATTCCGGCTTGTCCCCGAAGTGGTGCTGGTGTAGCGGGCAGGTGATTATGGCGTGTCCGGCAGGTGGTTCAGGCGAGTTGAGCAGGTGGTTGCGACGTGCTCGGCAGGTGCTTCCGGCGTCTCCGGCACGTGTTTCTGGCACATCTGACTGGTGGTTCCGGCATGCCCAAAAGTTGATTCCGGTCTGTCCGGTAGGTGGTTCCGGCGTGCACGGCACGTGGTTCTGGTACGTCTCAGAGGTGGTTGCGTATGGCCAACAGGTGATTCCGGACTGTCCGCCACGTGCTTCTGGCACGTCTGAGAGGTGGTTCCAACATGCCCGGCAGGTCATTTCGGAGAGTCGTCCAAGTGGTTCTGGCGTAGCCCGCAGGTGATTTTGGCGTGTCTGGCAGGTGGTTCCGCCGTGCTCGGCAGGTGGTTCAGGCATGGCCGTCACGTGGTTCCAGTCTGTCCAGGACGTGTTTCCAGCTTCTCCGGCAGGTGGTTCTGGTACGTCTGAGAGGTGGTTCCGCCATGGCTGGCAGGTGATCCCGGACTGTCCCCCAGGTGGTTCTGGCATAGCCAGCAGTTGATATTGGCCTGTCCGGCAGGTGGTTCCAGCGAGTCGAACAGGTGGCTCCGGCGTGCTCGGCAGGTGGTTCTGGTCTGTCCGGTAGGTGTTTCCGGCGTGTCTGGCACGTGCTTCCGGCACGTCTGAGAGGTGGTTCCGCCATGCGCGGCAGGTGATTCCGGAGTGTCCGCCAGGTGGTTCTGGCGTACCAGGCAGGTGATTTTGGTGTATCCGTCAGGTGTTTCTGGCGAGTCGAGCAGGTGGCTCCGGCATGCTCGGCAGGTGCTTCCGGCGTCTCCGGCACTTGGTTCTGGTGTGTCTGAGAGCTGGTTCCGGCATGTCCGGCACATGATTCCGGAGTGTCCGCCAAGTGGTTCTGGCATACCCAGCAGGTGATTTTGGCGTGTCAGGGAGGTGGTACCAGTGAGTCGAGCAGGTGGTTCCGGCGTGCTCAGCAGGTGGTTCAGGCGGTTCTGGCAGGTGGTATCCGTCTGTTCGGGGTGTGGTTCCAGCATCTCATGAACACGTTTCTGGCACGTCTGAGATGTGGTTCCAGCCGGCCCGACAGGTGTTTCCGCAGTGTCTGCCAAGCGGTTCTGGCGTAGTTGGCAGGTGATTTTGGCATGACTGGCAGGTGGTTCCAGCAAGCCTGGCAGGTGATTCCAAAGCGTTCACCAACTGGTTGTGGCGTAGCCGGCAGGTGATTTTTGCGTGATCGGCAGGTGGTTCTGGCGAGTCGAGCAGGTGGTTCCGGCGTGCTCGGCTGGTGCTTCCGGGGTCATTGGCACGGTGTTCTGGCATGTCTGACAGGTGGTTCCTGCATGCCCGGAAGGTGATTCCGGAGTGTTCGCCAAGTGGTTCTGGCATACCCGGCAGGTGATTTTGGCGTGTCCGGCAGGTGTTTCTGGCGAGTCGAGCAGGTTGCTCTGGCATGCTCGGCAGGTGCTTCCGGCGTCTCCGGCACTTGGTTCTGGTGTGTCTGAGAGCTGGTTCCGGCATATCCGGCAGATGATTCCGGAGTGTCCGCCAAGTGGTTCTGGCATACCCGGCTGGTGATTTGGGCATGTCAGTTAGGTGGTTCCGGCGAGTCAAGCAGGTGGCTCCGGCGTGCTCGGCAGGTTCTTCAGACGGGTCTGGCAGGTGTTTTCCGTCTGTTCGGGGTGTGGTTCCAGCATCTCATGCACATGGTTCTGGCACGTCTGAGATGTGGTTCCGGCCGGCCCGACAGGTGTTTCCACAGTGTCCGCCAAGTGGTACTGGCGTAGTGGCAGGTGATTTTGGCATGACCGTCAGGTGGTTCCAGCAAGCCCGGCAGGTGATTCCGAAGTGTTCCCCAACTGGTTGTGGCGTAGCCGGCAAGTGATTTCTGCGTGTCCGGCAGGTGGTTCAGGCGAGTCGAGCAGGTGGTTCCGGCGTGCTCGGCAGGTGCTTCCGGGGTCATTGGCACGTGGTTCTGGCATATCTGAGAGGTGGTTCCGGCATGCCCGGCAGGTGATTCCGGAGTGTTCGCCAAGTGTTTCCGGCGTAGCCGGCAGGTGATTTTGCATGTCCAGCGGTCGTTCCGGCGGGTCGAGCCGGTGGTTCCGGCGTGTCCGGCAGGTGGTTCCGGTCTGTCCGGCAGGTGGTTTTGTGGTGTCCGGCACGAGGTTCAGTCTGAGAGGCTGTGCCGGCATGCCCCTCACGTGATTCCGGCTTGTCCCCGAAGTGGTGCTGGTGTAGCGGGCAGGTGATTTTGGCGTGTCCGGCAGGTGGTTCAGGCGAGTTGAGCAGGTGGTTGCGACGTGCTCGGCAGGTGCTTCCGGCGTCTCCGGCACGTGTTTCTGGCACATCTGACTGGTGGTTCCGGCATGCCCAAAAGTTGATTCCGGTCTGTCCGGTAGGTGGTTCCGGCGTGCACGGCACGTGGTTCTGGTACGTCTCAGAGGTGGTTGCGTATGGCCAACAGGTGATTCCGGACTGTCCGCCACGTGCTTCTGGCACGTCTGAGAGGTGGTTCCAACATGCCCGGCAGGTCATTTCGGAGAGTCGTCCAAGTGGTTCTGGCGTAGCCCGCAGGTGATTTTGGCGTGTCCGGCAGGTGGTTCCGCCGTGCTCGGCAGTTGGTTCAGGCATGGCCGTCACGTGGTTCCAGTCTGTCCAGGACGTGTTTCCAGCTTCTCCGGCAGGTTGTTCTGGTACGTCTGAGAGGTGGTTCCGCCATGGCTGGCAGGTGATCCCGGACTGTCCCCAAGGTGGTTCTGGCATAGCCAGCAGTTGATTTTGGCCTGTCCGGCAGGTGGTTCCAGCGAGTCGAACAGGTGGCTCCGGCGTTCTTGGCAGGTGGTTCCGGTCTGTCCGGTAGGTGTTTCCGGCGTGTCTGGCACGTGCTTCCGGCACGTCTGAGAGGTGGTTCCGTCATGCGCGACAGGTGATTCCGGAGTGTCCCCCAGGTGGTTCTGGCATACCCAGCAGTTGATTTTGGCATGTCCGGCAGGTGGTTCAGGCGAGTTGAGCAGGTGGTTCCAACGTGCCTGGCAGGTGCTTCCGGCGTCTCCGGCACGTGTTTCTGGCACATCTGACAGGTGGTTCCGGCATGCCCGAAAGGTGATTCCGGTCTGTCCGGTAGGTGGTTCCAGCCGGCACGGCATGTGGTTCTGGTACGTCTCAGAGGTGGTTGCGCATGCCCAACAGGTGATTCCGGACTGTCCGCCACATGGTTCTGGCACGTCTGAGAGGTGGTTCCGGAATGCCCGGCAGGTCATCCCAGAGAGTCCTCCAAGTTGTTCTGGCATAACACGCAGGTGATTTTGGCGTGTCTGGCAGGTTGTTCCATTGTGCTTGGCAGGTGGTTCAGGCTTGACCGGCAGGTGGTTCCAGACTGTCCAGGACGTGTTTCCAGCTTCTCCGGCAGGTGGTTCTGGTACGTCTGAGAGGTGGTTCCGCCATGGCTGGCAGGTGATTCCGGACCGTCCCCCAGGTGCTTCTGGCATAGCCAGCAGTTGATATTGGCCTGTCTGGCAGGTGGTTCCAGTGAGTCGAACAGGTGGCTCCGGCGTGCTCGGCAGGTGGTTCCACTCTGTCCGGTAGGTGATTCCGGCGTGTCCGGCACGTGCTTCCGGCACGTCTGAGAGGTGGTTCCGTCATGCGCGACAGGTGATTCCGGAGTGTCCGCCAGGTGGTTCTGGCGTACCCGGCAGGTGATTTTGGCGTGTCCGGCAGGTGTTTCTGGCGAGTCGAGCAGGTGGCTCCGGCATGCTCGGCAGGTGCTTCCGGCGTCTCCGGCACGTGGTTCTGGTGTGTCTGAGAGCTGGTTCCGGCATGTCCGGCAGATGATTCCGGAGTGTCCGCCAAGTGGTTCTGGCGTACCCGGCTGGTGATTTGGGCATGTCAGGTAGGTGGTTCCGGCGTGCTCGGCTGGTGCTTCCGGGGTCATTGGCACGGGGTTCTGGCATGTCTGAGAGGTGGTTCCTGCATGCCCGGCAAGTGATTCCGGAGTGTTCGCCAAGTGGTTCTGGCATAGTCGGCAGGTGATTTTGGCATGTCCGGCAGGTGGTTCAGGCGAGTTGAGCAGGTGGTTCCAACGTGCTTGGCAGGTGCTTCCGGTGTCTCCGGCACATGTTTCTGGCACATCTGACAGGTGGTTCCGGCATGCCCGAAAGGTGATTCCGGTCTGTCCGGTAGGTGGTTCCAGCCTGCATGGCATGTGGTTCTGGTACGTCTCAGAGGTGGTTGCGCATGCCCAACAGGTGATTCCGGACTGTCCGCCACATGGTTCTGGCACGTCTGAGAGGTGGTTCCGGCATGCCCGGCAGGTCATCCCAGAGAGTCCTCCAAGTGGTTCTGGCGTAGCCCGCAGGTGGTTCCGCCGTGCTCGGCAGGTGGTTCAGACATGGCCGTCACGTGGTTCCAGTCTGTCCAGGACCAGTTTCCAGCTTCTCCGGCAGGTGGTCCTGGTACGTCTGAGAGGTGGTTCCGCCATGGCTGGCAGGTGATTCCGGACCGTCCCCCAGGTGGTTCTGGCATAGCCAGCAGTTGATATTGGCCTGTCCGGCAGGTGGTTCCAGCGAGTCGAACAGGTGGCTCCGGCGTTCTTGGCAGGTGGTTCCGGTCTGTCCGGTAGGTGTTTCCGGCGTGTCTGGCACGTGCTTCCGGCACGTCTGAGAGGTGGTTCCGTCATGCGCGACAGGTGATTCCGGAGTCTCCGCCAGGTGGTTCTGGCGTACCCGGCAGGTGATTTTGGCGTGTGCGGCAGGTGTTTCTGGCGAGTCGAGCAGGTGGCTCCGGCATGCTCGGCAGGTGCTTCCGGCGTCTCCGGCACATGGTTCTGGTGTGTCTGAGAGCTGGTTCTGGCATGTCCGGCAGATGATTCCGGAGTGTCCGCCAAGTGGTTCTGGCATACCCGGCAGGTGATTTGGGCATGTCAGGGAGGTGGTTCCGGTGAGTCGAGCAGGTGGCTCCGGCGTGCTCGGCAGGTTGTTCAGACGGGTCTGGCAGGTGGTTTCCCGTCTGTTCGGGGTGTGGTTCCAGCATCTCATGCACATGGTTCTGGCACGTCTGAGATGTGGTTCCGGCCGGCCCGACAGGTGTTTCCACAGTGTCCGTCAAGTGGTACTGGCGTAGTTGGCAGGTGATTTTGGCATGACCGGCAGGTGGTTCCAGCAAGCCCGGCAGGTGATTCCGAAGTGTTCCCCAACTGGTTGTGGCGTAGCCGGCAGGTGATTTTTGCGTGTCCGGCAGGTGGTTCTGGCGAGTCGAGCAGGTGGTTCCGGCGTGCTCGGCAGGTGCTTCCGGGGTCATTGGCACGTGGTTCTGGCATATCTGAGAGGTGGTTCCGGCATGTCCGGCAGGTGATTCCGGAGTGTTCGCCAAGTGTTTCCGGCGTAGCCGGCAGGTGATTTTGCATGTCCAGCGGTCGTTCCGGCGGGTCGAGCCGGTGGTTCCGGCGTGTCCGGCAGGTGGTTCCGGTCTGTCCGGCAGGTGGTTCTGTGGTGTCCGGCACGAGGTTCAGTCTGAGAGGCTGTGCCGGCATGCCCCTCACGTGATTCCGGCTTGTCCCCGAAGTGGTGCTGGTGTAGCGGGCAGGTGATTTTGGCGTGTCCGGCAGGTGGTTCAGGCGAGTTGAGCAGGTGGTTGCGACGTGCTCGGCAGGTGCTTCCGGCGTCTCCGGCACGTGTTTCTGGCACATCTGACTGGTGGTTCCGGCATGCCCAAAAGTTGATTCCGGTCTTTCCGGTAGGTGGTTCCAGCGAGTCGAACAGGTGGCTCCGGCGTTCTTGGCAGGTGGTTCCGGTCTGTCCGGTAGGTGTTTCCGGCGTGTCTGGCACGTGCTTCCGGCACGTCTGAGAGGTGGTTCCGTCATGCGCGACAGGTGATTCCGGAGTGTCCGCCAGGTGGTTCTGGCATACCCGGCAGGTGATTTTGGCATGTCCGGCAGGTGGTTCAGGCGAGTTGAGCAGGTGGTTCCAACGTGCTTGGCAGGTGCTTCCGGCGTCTCCGGCACGTGTTTCTGGCACATCTGACAGGTGGTTCCGGCATGCCCGAAAGGTGATTCCGGTCTGTCCGGTAGGTGGTTCCAGCGTGCACGGCACGTGGTTCTGCTACGTCTCAGAGGTGGTTGCGTATGCCCAACAGGTGATTCCGGACTGTCCGCCACGTGCTTCTGGCACGTCTGAGAGGTGGTTCCGACATGCCCGGCAGGTCATTTCGGAGAGTTCGTCCAAGTGGTTCTGGCGTAGCACGCAGGTGATTTTGGCGTGTCCGGCAGGTGGTTCCGCCGTGCTCGGCAGGTGGTTCAGGCATGACCGGCAGGTGGTTCCAGACTGTCCAGGACGTGTTTCCAGCTTCTCCGGCAGGTGGTTCTGGTACGTCTGAGAGGTGGTTCCGCCATGGCTGGCAGGTGATTCCGGACTGTCCCCCAGGTGGTTCTGGCATAGCCAGCAGTTGATATTGGCCTGTCCGGCAGGTGGTTCCAGCGAGTCGAACAGGTGGCTCCGGCGTGCTCGGCAGGTGGTTCCGGTCTGTCCGGTAGGTGATTCCGGCGTGTCCGGCACGTGCTTCCGGCACGTCTGAGAGGTGGTTCCGGCATGCGCGACAGGTGATTCCAAAGTGTCCGCCAGGTGGTTCTGGCGTACCCGGCAGGTGATTTTGGCGTGTCCGGCAGGTGTTTCTGGCGAGTCGAGCAGGTGGCTCCGGCATGCTCGGCAGGTGCTTCCGGCGTCTCCGGCACGTGGTTCTGGTGTGTCTGAGAGCTGGTTCCGGCATGTCCGGCAGATGATTCCGGAGTGTCCGCCAAGTGGTTCTGGCATACCCAGCAGGTGATTTGGGCATGTCAGGTAGGTGGTTCCGGCGTGCTCGGCAGGTTGTTCAGACGGGTCTGGCAGGTGTTATCCGTCTGTTCGGGGTGTGGTTCCAGCATCTCATGCACATGTTTCTGGCACGTCTGAGATGTGGTTCCGGCTGGCCCGACAGGTGTTTCCGCAGTGTCCGCCAAGCGGTTCTGGCGTAGTTGGCAGGTGATTTTGGCATGACTGGCAGGTGGTTCCAGCAAGCCCGGCAGGTGATTCCGAAGTGTTCACCAACTGGTTGTGGCGTAGCCGGCAGGTGATTTCTGCGTGATCGGCAGGTGGTTCTGGCGAGTCGAGCAGGTGGTTCCGGCGTGCTCGGCAGGTGCTTCCGGGGTCATTGGCACGTGGTTCTGGCATATCTGAGAGGTGGTTCCGGCATGCCCGGAAGGTGATTCCGGAGTGTTCGCCAAGTGTTTCCGGCGTAGCCGGCAGGTGATTTTGCGTGTCCAGCGGTCGTTCCGGCGGGTCGAGCCGGTGGTTCCGGCGTGTCCGGCAGGTGGTTCCGGTCTGTCCGGCAGGTGGTTCTGTGGTGTCCGGCACGAGGTTCAGTCTGAGAGGCTGTGCCGGCATGCCCCTCACGTGATTCCGGCTTGTCCCCGAAGTGGTGCTGGTGTAGCGGGCAGGTGATTTTGGCGTGTCCGGCAGGTGGTTCAGGCGAGTTGAGCAGGTGGTTGCGACGTGCTCGGCAGGTGCTTCCGGCGTCTCCGGCACGTGTTTCTGGCACATCTCACTGGTGGTTCCGGCATGCCCAAAAGTTGATTCCGGTCTGTCCGGTAGGTGGTTCCGGCGTGCACGGCACGTGGTTCTGGTACGTCTCAGAGGTGGTTGCGTATGCCCAACAGGTGATTCCGGACTGTCCGCCACGTGCTTCTGGCACGTCTGAGAGGTGGTTCCAACATGCCCGGCAGGTCATTTCGGAGAGTCGTCCAAGTGGTTCTGGCGTAGCCCGCAGGTGATTTTGGCGTGTCCGGCAGGTGGTTCCGCCGTGCTCGGCAGGTGGTTCAGGCATGGCCGTCACGTGGTTCCAGTCTGTCCAGGACGTGTTTCCAGCTTCTCCGGCAGGTGGTTCTGGTACGTCTGAGAGGTGGTTCCGCCATGGCTGGCAGGTGATCCCGGACTGTCCCCCAGGTGGTTCTGGCATAGCCAGCAGTTGATATTGGCCTGTCCGGCAGGTGGTTCCAGCGAGTCGAACAGGTGGCTCCGGCGTTCTTGGCAGGTGGTTCCGGTCTGTCCGGTAGGTGTTTCCGGCGTGTCTGGCACGTGCTTCCGGCACGTCTGAGAGGTGGTTCCGTCATGCGCGGCAGGTGATTCCGGAGTGTCCGCAAGGTGGTTCTGGCGTACCCGGCAGGTGATTTTGGCGTGTCCGGCAGGTGTTTCTGGCGAGTCGAGCCGGAGGCTCCGTCATGCTCGGCAGGTGCTTCCGGGCTCTCCGGCACTTGGTTCTGGTGTGTCTGAGAGCTGGTTCCGGCATGTCCGGCAGATGATTCCGGAGTGTCTGCCAAGTGGTTCTGGCATACCCAGCAGGTGATTTTGGCGTGTCAGGGAGGTGGTACCGGTGAGTCGAGCAGGTGGTACCGGCGTGCTCAGCAGGTGGTTCAGGCGGTTCTGGCAGGTGGTATCCGTCTGCTCGGGGTGTGGTTCCAGCATCTCATGAACACGTTTCTGGCACGTCTGAGATGTGGTTCCAGCCGGCCCGACAGGTGTTTCCGCAGTGTCCGCCAAGCGGTTCTGGCGTAGTTGGCAGGTGATTTTGGCATGACTGGCAGGTGGTTCCAGCAAGCCTGGCAGGTGATTCCAAAGTGTTCACCTACTGGTTGTGGCGTAGCCGGCAGGTGATTTTTGAGTGATCGGCAGGTGGTTCTGGCGAGTCGAGCAGCTGGTTCTGGCGTGCTCGGCTGGTGCTTCCGGGGTCATTGGCACGGGGTTCTGGCATGTCTGTGTGGTGGTTCCTGCATGCCCGTCAAGTGATTCTGGAGTGTTCGCCAAGTGGTTCTGGCATAGTCGGCAGGTGATTTTGGCATGTCCGGCAGGTGGTTCAGGCGAGTTGAGCAGGTGGTTCCGACGTGCTTGGCAGGTGCTTCCGGCGTCTCCGGCATGTGTTTCTGGCACATCTGACAGGTGGTTCCGGCATGCCCGAAAGGGGATTCCGGTCTGTCTGGTAGGTGGTTCCAGCCGGCACAGCATGTGGTTCTGGTACGTCTCAGAGGTGGTTGCGCATGCCCAACAGGTGATTTCGGACTGTCCGCCACATGGTTCTGGCACGTCTGAGAGGTGGTTCCGGCATGCCCGGCAGGTCATCCCAGAGAGTCCTCCAAGTGGTTCTGGCATAACACGCAGGTGATTTTGGCGTGTCTGGCAGGTTGTTCCGTTGTGCTTGGCAGGTGGTTCAGGCTTGGCCGGCAGGTGGTTCCAGACTGTCCAGGACGTGTTTCCAGCTTCTCCGGCAGGTGGTTCTGGTACGTCTGAGAGGTGGTTCCGCCATGGCTGGCAGGTGATTCCGGACCGTCCCCCAGGTGGTTCTGGCATAGACAGCAGTTGATATTGGCCTGTCCGGCAGGTGGTTCCAGCGAGTCGAACAGGTGGCTCTGGATGCTCGGCAGGTGGTTCCGGTCTGTCCGGTAGGTGATTCCGGCGTGTCCGGCACGTGCTTCCGGCACGTCTGAGAGGTGGTTCCGTCATGCGCGACAGGTGGTTTCGGAGTGTCCGCCAGGTGGTTCTGGCGTACCCGGCAGGTGATTTTGGCGTGTCCGGCGGGTGTTTCTGGCGAGTCGAGCAGGTGGCTCCGGCATGCTCGGCAGGTGCTTCCGGCGTCTCCGGCACGTGGTTCTGGTGTGTCTGAGAGCTGGTTCCGGCATGTCCGGCAGATGATTCCGGAGTGTCCGCCAAGTGGTTCTGGCATACCCGGCTGGTGATTTGGGCATGTCAGGTAGGTGGTTCCGGCGAGTCGAGCAGGTGGCTCCGGCGTGCTCGGCAGGTTGTTCAGACGGGTCTGGCAGGTGTTTTCCGTCTGTTCGGGGTGTGGTTCCAGCATCTCATGCACATGGTTCTGGCACGTCTGAGATGTGGTTCCGGCCGGCCCGACAGGTGTTTCCACAGTGTCCGCCAAGTGGTACTGGCGTAGTTGGCAGGTGATTTTGGCATGACCGGCAGGTGGTTCCAGCAAGCCCGGCAGGTGATTCCGAAGTGTTCCCCAACTGGTTGTGGCGTAGCCGGCAGGTGATTTTTGCGTGTCCGGCAGGTGGTTCTGGCGAGTCGAGCAGGTGGTTCCGGCGTGCTCGGCAGGTGCTTCCGGGGTCATTGGCACGTGGTTCTGGCATATCTGAGAGGTGGTTCCGGCATGCCCGGCAGGTGATTCCGGAGTGTTCGCCAAGTGTTTCCGGCGTAGCCGGCAGGTGATTTTGCATGTCCAGCGGTCGTTCCGGCGGGTCGAGCCGGTGGTTCCGGCGTGTCCGGCAGGTGGTTCCGGTCTGTCCGGCAGGTGGTTTTGTGGTGTCCGGCACGAGGTTCAGTCTGAGAGGCTGTGCCGGCATGCCCCTCACGTGATTCCGGCTTGTCCCCGAAGTGGTGCTGGTGTAGCGGGCAGGTGATTTTGGCGTGTCCGGCAGGTGGTTCAGGCGAGTTGAGCAGGTGGTTGCGACGTGCTCGGCAGGTGCTTCCGGCGTCTCCGGCACGTGTTTCTGGCACATCTGACTGGTGGTTCCGGCATGCCCAAAAGTTGATTCCGGTCTGTCCGGTAGGTGGTTCCGGCGTGCACGGCACGTGGTTCTGGTACGTCTCAGAGGTGGTTGCGTATGGCCAACAGGTGATTCCGGACTGTCCGCCACGTGCTTCTGGCACGTCTGAGAGGTGGTTCCAGCCGGCCCGACAGGTATTTCGGCAGTGTCCGCCAAGCGGTTCTGGCGTAGTTGGCAGGTGATTTTGGCATGACTGGCAGGAGGTTCCGCAAGCCTGGCAGGTGATTCCGGAGTGTTCACCTACTGGTTGTGGCGTAGCCGGCAGGTGATTTTGGAGTGATCGGCAGGTGGTTCTGGCGAGTCGAGCAGCTGGTTCTGGCGTGCTCGGCTGGTGCTTCCGGGGTCATTGGCACGGGGTTCTGGCATGTGTGAGTGGTGGTTCCTTCATGCCCGACAGGTGATTCCGGAGTGTTCGCCAGGTGGTTCTGGCATAGTCGGCAGGTGATTTTGGCATGTCCGGCAGGTGGTTCAGGCGAGTTGAGCAGGTGGTTCCAACGTGCTTGGCAGGTGCTTCCGGCGTCTCCGGCACGTGTTTCTGGCACATCTGACAGGTGGTTCCGGCATGCCCGAAAGGTGATTCCGGTCTGTCCGGTAGGTGGTTCCAGCCTGCACGGCATGTGGTTCTGGTACGTCTCAGAGGTGGTTGCGCATGCCCAACAGGTGATTCCGGACTGTCCGCCACATGGTTCTGGCACGTCTGAGAGGTGGTTCCGGCATGCCCGGCAGGTCATCCCAGAGAGTCCTCCAAGTGGTTCTGGCATAACACGCAGGTGATTTTGGCGTGTCTGGCAGGTTGTTCCGTTGTGCTTGGCAGGTGGTTCAGGCTTGACCGGCAGGTGGTTCCAGACTGTCCAGGACGTGTTTCCAGCTTCTCCGGCAGGTGGTTCTGGTACGTCTGAGAGGTGGTTCCGCCATGGCTGGCAGGTGATTCCGGACCGTCCCCCAGGTGGTTCTGGCATAGCCAGCAGTTGATATTGGCCTGTCTGGCAGGTGGTTCCAGTGAGTCGAACAGGTGGCTCCGGCGTGCTCGGCAGGTGGTTCCGGTCTGTCCGGTAGGTGATTCCGGCGTGTCCGGCACGTGCTTCCGGCACGTCTGAGAGGTGGTTCCGTCATGCGCGACAGGTGATTTCGGAGTGTCCGCCAGGTGGTTCTGGCGTACCCGGCAGGTGATTTTGGCGTGTCCGGCAGGTGTTTCTGGCGAGTCGAGCAGGTGGCTCCGGCATGCTCGGCAGGTGCTTCCGGCGTCTCCGGCACGTGGTTCTGGTGTGTCTGAGAGCTGGTTCCGGCATGTCCGGCAGATGATTCCGGAGTGTCCGCCAAGTGGTTCTGGCATACCCGGCTGGTGATTTGGGCATGTCAGGTAGGTGGTTCCGGCGAGTCGAGCAGGTGGCTCCGGCGTGCTCGGCAGGTTGTTGGGACGGGTCTGGCAGGTGTTTTCCGTCTGTTCGGGGTGTGGTTCCAGCATCTCATGCACATGGTTCTGGCACGTCTGAGATGTGGTTCCGGCCGGCCCGACAGGTGTTTCCACAGTGTCCGCCAAGTGGTACTGGCGTAGTTGGCAGGTGATTTTGGCATGACCGGCAGGTGGTTCCAGCAAGCCCGGCAGGTGATTCCGAAGTGTTCCCCAACTGGTTGTGGCGTAGCCGGCAGGTGATTTTTGCGTGTCCGGCAGGAGGTTCTGGCGAGTCGAGCAGGTGGTTCCGGCGTGCTCGGCTGGTGCTTCCGGGGTCATTGGCACGGGGTTCTGGCATGTCTGAGAGGTGGTTCCTGCATGCCCGGCAAGTGATTCCGGAGTGTTCGCCAAGTGGTTCTGGCATAGTCGGCAGGTGATTTTGGCATGTCCGGCAGGTGGTTCAGGCGAGTTGAGCAGGTGGTTCCAACGTGCTTGGCAGGTGCTTCCGGCGTCTCCGGCACATGGTTCTGGTGTGTCTGAGAGCTGGTTCTGGCATGTCCGGCAGATGATTCCGGAGTGTCCGCCAAGTGGTTCTGGCATACCCGGCTGGTGATTTGGGCATGTCAGGTAGGTGGTTCCGGCGAGTCGAGCAGGTGGCTCCGGCGTGCTCGGCAGGTTGTTCAGACGGGTCTGGCAGGTGTTTTCCGTCTGTTCGGGGTGTGGTTCCAGCATCTCATGCACATGGTTCTGGCACGTCTGAGATGTGGTTCCGGCCGGCCCGACAGGTGTTTCCACAGTGTCCGTCAAGTGGTACTGGCGTAGTTGGCAGGTGATTTTGGCATGACCGGCAGGTGGTTCCAGCAAGCCCGGCAGGTGATTCCGAAGTGTTCCCCAACTGGTTGTGGCGTAGCCGGCAGGTGATTTTTGCGTGTCCGGCAGGTGGTTCTGGCGAGTCGAGCAGGTGGTTCCGGCGTGCTCGGCAGGTGCTTCCGGGGTCATTGGCACGTGGTTCTGGCATATCTGAGAGGTGGTTCCGGCATGCCCGGCAGGTGATTCCGGAGTGTTCGCCAAGTGTTTCCGGCGTAGCCGGCAGGTGATTTTGCATGTCCAGCGGTCGTTCCGGCGGGTCGAGCCGGTGGTTCCGGCGTGTCCGGCACGTGGTTCCGGTCTGTCCGGCATGTGGTTCTGTGGTGTCCGGCACGAGGTTCAGTCTGAGAGGCTGTGCCGGCATGCCCCTCACGTGATTCCGGCTTGTCCCCGAAGTGGTGCTGGTGTAGCGGGCAGGTGATTTTGGCGTGTCCGGCAGGTGGTTCAGGCGAGTTGAGCAGGTGGTTGCGACGTGCTCGGCAGGTGCTTCCGGCGTCTCCGGCACGTGTTTCTGGCACATCTGACTGGTGGTTCCGGCATGCCCAAAAGTTGATTCCGGTCTGTCCAGTAGGTGGTTCCGGCGTGCACGGCACGTGGTTCTGGTACGTCTCAGAGGTGGTTGCGTATGGCCAACAGGTGATTCCGGACTGTCCGCCACGTGCTTCTGGCACGTCTGAGAGGTGGTTCCAACATGCCCGGCAGGTCATTTCGGAGAGTCGTCCAAGTGGTTCTGGCGTAGCCCCCTGGTGATTTTGGCGTGTCCGGCAGGTGGTTCCGCCGTGCTCGGCAGGTGGTTCAGGCATGGCCGTCACGTGGTTCCAGTCTGTCCAGGACGCGTTTCCAGCTTCTCCGGCAGGTGGTTCTGGTACGTCTGAGAGGTGGTTCCGCCATGGCTGGCAGGTGATCCCGGACTGTCCCCCAGGTGGTTCTGGCATAGCCAGCAGTTGATATTGGCCTGTCCGGCAGGTGGTTCCAGCGAGTCGAACAGGTGGCTCCGGCGTGCTCGGCAGGTGGTTCTGGTCTGTCCGGTAGGAGTTTCCGGCGTGTCTGGCACGTGCTTCCGGCACGTCTGAGAGGTGGTTCCGGCATGCGCGGCAGGTGATTCCGGAGTGTCCGCCAGGTGGTTCTGGCGTACCAGGCAGGTGATTTTGGCGTGTCCGGCACGTGTTTCTGGCGAGTCGAGCAGGTGGCTCCGGCATGCTCGGCAGGTGATTCCGGCGTCTCCGGCACTTGGTTCTGGTGTGTCTGAGAGCTGGTTCCGGCATGTCCGGCAGATGATTCCGGAGTGTCCGCCAAGTGGTTGTGGCATACCCAGGAGGTGATTTTGGCGTGTCAGGGAGGTGGTACCGGTGAGTCGAGCAGGTGGTTCCGGCGTGCTCAGCAGTTGGTTCAGGCGGTTCTGGCAGGTGGTATCCGTCTGTTCGGGGTGTGGTTCCAGCATCTCATGAACACGTTTCTGGCACGTCTGAGATGTGGTTCCAGCCGGCCCGACAGGTGTTTCCGCAGTGTCCGCCAAGCGGTTCTGGCGTTGTTGGCAGGTGATTTTGGCATGACTGGCAGGTGGTTCCAGCAAGCCTGGCAGGTGATTCCAAAGTGTTCACCAACTGGTTGTGGTGTAGCCGGCAGGTGATTTTTGCGTGATCGGCAGGTGGTTCTGGCGAGTCGAGCAGGTGGTTCCGGCGTGCTCGGCAGGTGCTTCCGGGGTCATTGGCACGTGGTTCTGGCATATCTGAGAGGTGGTTCCGGCATGCCCGGAAGGTGATTCCGGAGTGTTCGCCAAGTGTTTCCGGCGTAGCCGGCAGGTGGTTTTGCGTGTCCAGCGGTCGTTCCGGCGGGTCGAGCCGGTGGTTCCAGCGTGTCCGGCAGGTGGTTCCGCTCTGTCCGGCAGGTGGTTCTGTGGTGTCCGGCACGAGGTTCAGTCTGAGAGGCTGTGCCGGCATGCCCCTCACGTGATTCCGGCTTGTCCCCGAAGTGGTGCTGGTGTAGCGGGCAGGTGATTTTGGCGTGTCCGGCAGGTGGTTCAGGCGAGTTGAGCAGGTGGTTGCGACGTGCTCGGCAGGTGCTTCCGGCGTCTCCGGCACGTGTTTCTGGCACATCTGACTGGTGGTTCCGGCACGCCCAAAAGTTGATTCCGGTCTGTCCGGTAGGTGGTTCCGGCGTGCACAGCACGTGGTTGTGGTACGTCTCAGAGGTGGTTGCGTATGCCCAACAGGTGATTCCGGACTGTCCGCCACGTGCTTCTGGCACGTCTGAGAGGTGGTTCCAACATGCCCGGCAGGTCATTTCGGAGAGTCGTCCAAGTGGTTCTGGCGTAGCCCGCAGGTGATTTTGGCGTGTCCGGCAGGTGGTTCCGCCGTGCTCGGCAGGTGGTTCAGGCATGGCCGTCACGTGGTTCCAGTCTGTCCAGGACGTGTTTCCAGCTTCTCCGGCAGGTGGTTCTGGTACGTCTGAGAGGTGGTTCCGCCATGGCTGGCAGGTGATCCCGGACTGTCCCCCAGGTGGTTCTGGCATAGCCAGCAGTTGATATTGGCCTGTCCGGCAGGTGGTTCCAGCGAGTCGAACAGGTGGCTCCGGCGTTCTTGGCAGGTGGTTCCGGTCTGTCCGGTAGGTGTTTCCGGCGTTTCTGGCACGTGCTTCCGGCACGTCTGAGAGGTGGTTCCGTCATGCGCGGCAGGTGATTCCGGAGTGTCCGCCAGGTGGTTCTGGCGTACCCGGCAGGTGATTTTGGCGTGTCCGGCAGTTGTTTCTGGCGAGTCGAGCAGGTGGCTCCGGCATGCTCGGCAGGTGCTTCCGGCGTCTCCGGCACTTGGTTCTGGTGTGTCTGAGAGCTGGTTCCGGCATGTCCGGCAGATGATTCCGGAGTGTCTGCCAAGTGGTTCTGGCATACCCAGCAGGTGATTTTGGCGTGTCAGGGAGGTGGTACCGGTGAGTCGAGCAGGTGGTACCGGCGTGCTCAGCAGGTGGTTCAGGCGGTTCTGGCAGGTGGTATCCGTCTGCTCGGGGTGTGGTTCCAGCATCTCATGAACACGTTTCTGGCACGTCTGAGATGTGGTTCCAGCCGGCCCGACAGGTGTTTCCGCAGTGTCCGCCAAGCGGTTCTGGCGTAGTTGGCAGGTGATTTTGGCATGACTGGCAGGTGGTTCCAGCAAGCCTGGCAGGTGATTCCAAAGTGTTCACCTACTGGTTGTGGCGTAGCCGGCAGGTGATTTTTGAGTGATCGGCAGGTGGTTCTGGCGAGTCGAGCAGCTGGTTCTGGCGTGCTCGGCTGGTGCTTCTGGGGTCATTGGCACGGGGTTCTGGCATGTCTGTGTGGTGGTTCCTGCATGCCCGTCAAGTGATTCTGGAGTGTTCGCCAAGTGGTTCTGGCATAGTCGGCAGGTGATTTTGGCATGTCCGGCAGGTGGTTCAGGCGAGTTGAGCAGGTGGTTCCGACGTGCTTGGCAGGTGCTTCCGGCGTCTCCGGCATGTGTTTCTGGCACATCTGACAGGTGGTTCCGGCATGCCCGAAAGGGGATTCCGGTCTGTCTGGTAGGTGGTTCCAGCCGGCACAGCATGTGGTTCTGGTACGTCTCAGAGGTGGTTGCGCATGCCCAACAGGTGATTTCGGACTGTCCGCCACATGGTTCTGGCACGTCTGAGAGGTGGTTCCGGCATGCCCGGCAGGTCATCCCAGAGAGTCCTCCAAGTGGTTCTGGCATAACACGCAGGTGATTTTGGCGTGTCTGGCAGGTTGTTCCGTTGTGCTTGGCAGGTGGTTCAGGCTTGGCCGGCAGGTGGTTCCAGACTGTCCAGGACGTGTTTCCAGCTTCTCCGGCAGGTGGTTCTGGTACGTCTGAGAGGTGGTTCCGCCATGGCTGGCAGGTGATTCCGGACCGTCCCCCAGGTGGTTCTGGCATAGACAGCAGTTGATATTGGCCTGTCCGGCAGGTGGTTCCAGCGAGTCGAACAGGTGGCTCTGGATGCTCGGCAGGTGGTTCCGGTCTGTCCGGTAGGTGATTCCGGCGTGTCCGGCACGTGCTTCCGGCACGTCTGAGAGGTGGTTCCGTCATGCGCGACAGGTGGTTTCGGAGTGTCCGCCAGGTGGTTCTGGCGTACCCGGCAGGTGATTTTGGCGTGTCCGGCGGGTGTTTCTGGCGAGTCGAGCAGGTGGCTCCGGCATGCTCGGCAGGTGCTTCCGGCGTCTCCGGCACGTGGTTCTGGTG
This sequence comes from Equus przewalskii, assembly GCF_037783145.1. Taxonomy (NCBI): domain Eukaryota; kingdom Metazoa; phylum Chordata; class Mammalia; order Perissodactyla; family Equidae; genus Equus; species Equus przewalskii. Next base: position 27,211 of record NW_027226965.1, read on the forward strand.
TGTCTGAGAGCTGGTTCCGGCATGTCCGGCAGATGATTCCGGAGTGTCCGCCAAGTGGTTCTGGCATACCCAGCTGGTGATTTGGGCATGTCAGGTAGGTGGTTCCGGCGAGTCGAGCAGGTGGCTCCGGCGTGCTCGGCAGGTTGTTCAGACGGGTCTGGCAGGTGTTTTCCGTCTGTTCGGGGTGTGGTTCCAGCATCTCATGCACATGGTTCTGGCACGTCTGAGATGTGGTTCCGGCCGGCCCGACAGGTGTTTCCACAGTGTCCGCCAAGTGGTACTGGCGTAGTTGGCAGGTGATTTTGGCATGACCGGCAGGTGGTTCCAGCAAGCCCGGCAGGTGATTCCGAAGTGTTCCCCAACTGGTTGTGGCGTAGCCGGCAGGTGATTTTTGCGTGTCCGGCAGGAGGTTCTGGCGAGTCGAGCAGGTGGTTCCGGCGTGCTCGGCTGGTGCTTCCGGGGTCATTGGCACGTGGTTCTGGCATATCTGAGAGGTGGTTGCGGCATGCCCGGCACGTGATTCCGGAGTGTTCGCCAAGTGTTTCCGGCGTAGCCGGCAGGTGATTTTGCATGTCCAGCGGTCGTTCCGGCGGGTCGAGCCGGTGGTTCCGGCGTGTCCGGCAGGTGGTTCCGGTCTGTCCGGCTGGTGGTTTTGTGGTGTCCGGCACGAGGTTCAGTCTGAGAGGCTGTGCCGGCATGCCCCTCACGTGATTCCGGCTTGTCCCCGAAGTGGTGCTGGTGTAGCGGGCAGGTGATTTTGGCGTGTCCGGCAGGTGGTTCAGGCGAGTTGAGCAGGTGGTTGCGACGTGCTCGGCAGGTGCTTCCGGCGTCTCCGGCACGTGTTTCTGGCACATCTGACTGGTGGTTCCGGCATGCCCAAAAGTTGATTCCGGTCTGTCCGGTAGGTGGTTCCGGCGTGCACGGCACGTGGTTCTGGTACGTCTCAGAGGTGGTTGCGTATGGCCAACAGGTGATTCCGGACTGTCCGCCACGTGCTTCTGGCACGTCTGAGAGGTGGTTCCAGCCGGCCCGACAGGTGTTTCCGCAGTGTCCGCCAAGCGGTTCTGGCGTAGTTGGCAGGTGATTTTGTCATGACTGGCAGGAGGTTCCAGCAAGCCTGGCAGGTGATTCCAAAGTGTTCACCTACTGGTTGTGGCGTAGCCGGCAGGTGATTTTTGAGTGATCGGCAGGTGGTTCTGGCGAGTCGAGCAGCTGGTTCTGGCGTGCTCGGCTGGTGCTTCCGGGGTCATTGGCACGGGGTTCTGGCATGTGTGAGTGGTGGTTCCTGCATGCCCGGCAAGTGATTCCGGAGTGTTCGCCAAGTGGTTCTGGCATAGTCGGCAGGTGATTTTGGCATGTCCGGCAGGTGGTTCAGGCGAGTTGAGCAGGTGGTTCCAACGTGCTTGGCAGGTGCTTCCGGCGTCTCCGGCACGTGTTTCTGGCACATCTGACAGGTGGTTCCGGCATGCCCGAAAGGTGATTCCGGTCTTTCCGGTAGGTGGTTCCAGCCTGCACGGCATGTGGTTCTGGTACGTCTCAGAGGTGGTTGCGCATGCCCAACAAGTGATTCCGGACTGTCCGCCACATGGTTCTGGCACGTCTGAGAGGTGGTTCCGGCATGCCCGGCAGGTCATCCCAGAGAGTCCTCCAAGTGGTTCTGGCATAACACGCAGGTGATTTTGGCGTGTCTGGCAGGTTGTTCCGTTGTGCTTGGCAGGTGGTTCAGGCTTGGCCGGCAGGTGGTTCCAGACTGTCCAGGACGTGTTTCCAGCTTCTCCGGCAGGTGGTTCTGGTACGTCTGAGAGGTGGTACCGCCATGGCTGGCAGGTGATTCCGGACCGTCCCCCAGGTGGTTCTGGCATAGCCAGCAGTTGATATTGGCCTGTCCGGCAGGTGGTTCCAGCGAGTCGAACAGGTGGCTCCGGCGTGCTCGGCAGGTGGTTCCGGTCTGTCCGGTAGGTGATTCTGGCGTGTCCGGCACGTGCTTCCGGCACGTCTGAGAGGTGGATCCGGCATGCGCGACAGGTGATTTCGGAGTGTCCGCCAGGTGGTTCTGGCGTACCCGGCAGGGGATTTTGGCGTTTCCGGCAGGTGTTTCTCGCGAGTCGAGCAGGTGGCTCCGGCATGCTCGGCAGGTGCTTCCGGCGTCTCCGGCACTTGGTTCTGGTGTGTCTGAGAGCTGGTTCCGGCATGTCCGGCAGATGATTCCGGAGTGTCCGCCAAGTGGTTCTGGCATACCCGGCTGGTGATTTGGGCATGTCAGGTAGGTGGTTCCGGCGAGTCGAGCAGGTGGCTCCGGCGTGTTCGGCAGGTTGTTCAGACGGGTCTGGCAGGTGTTTTCCGTCTGTTCGGGGTGTGGTTCCAGCATCTCATGCACATGGTTCTGGCACGTCTGAGATGTGGTTCCGGCCGGCCCGACAGGTGTTTCCACAGTGTCTGCCAAGTGGTACTGGCGTAGTTGGCAGGTGATTTTGGCATGACCGGCAGGTGGTTCCAGCAAGCCCGGCAGGTGATTCCGAAGTGTTCCCCAACTGGTTGTGGCGTAGCCGGCAGGTGATTTTTGCGTGTCCGGCTGGTGGTTCTGGCGAGTCGAGCAGGTGGTTCCGGCGTGTCCGCCAGGTGGTTCTGGCGTACCCGGCAGGTGATTTTGGCGTGTCCGGCAGTTGTTTCTGGCGAGTCGAGCAGGTGGCTCCGGCATGCTCGGCAGGTGCTTCCGGCGTCTCCGGCACTTGGTTCTGGTGTGTCTGAGAGCTGGTTCCGGCATGTCCGGCAGATGATTCCGGAGTGTCTGCCAAGTGGTTCTGGCATACCCAGCAGGTGATTTTGGCGTGTCAGGGAGGTGGTACCGGTGAGTCGAGCAGGTGGTTCCGGCGTGCTCAGCAGGTGGTTCAGGCGGTTCTGGCAGGTGGTATCCCTCTGTTCGGGGTGTGGTTCCAGCATCTCATGAACACGTTTCTGGCACGTCTGAGATGTGGTTCCAGCCGGCCCGACAGGTGTTTCCGCAGTGTCCGCCAAGCGGTTCTGGCGTAGTTGGCAGGTGATTTTGGCATGACTGGCAGGTGGTTCCAGCAAGCCTGGCAGGTGATTCCAAAGTGTTCACCAACTGGTTGTGGCGTAGCCGGCAGGTGATTTTTGCGTGTCCGGCAGGTGGTTCTGGCGAGTCGAGCAGGTGGTTCCGGCGTGCTCGGCAGGTGCTTCCGGGGTCATTGGCACGTGGTTCTGGCATATCTGAGAGGTGGTTCCGGCATGCCCGGCAGGTGATTCCGGAGTGTTCGCCAAGTGTTTCCGGCGTAGCCGGCAGGTGATTTTGCATGTCCAGCGGTCGTTCCGGCGGGTCGAGCCGGTGGTTCCGGCGTGTCCGGCACGTGGTTCCGGTCTGTCCGGCATGTGGTTCTGTGGTGTCCGGCACGAGGTTCAGTCTGAGAGGCTGTGCCGGCATGCCCCTCACGTGATTCCGGCTTGTCCCCGAAGTGGTGCTGGTGTAGCGGGCAGGTGATTTTGGCGTGTCCGGCAGGTGGTTCAGGCGAGTTGAGCAGGTGGTTGCGACGTGCTCGGCAGGTGCTTCCGGCGTCTCCGGCACGTGTTTCTGGCACATCTGACTGGTGGTTCCGGCATGCCCAAAAGTTGATTCCGGTCTGTCCAGTAGGTGGTTCCGGCGTGCACGGCACGTGGTTCTGGTACGTCTCAGAGGTGGTTGCGTATGGCCAACAGGTGATTCCGGACTGTCCGCCACGTGCTTCTGGCACGTCTGAGAGGTGGTTCCAACATGCCCGGCAGGTCATTTCGGAGAGTCGTCCAAGTGGTTCTGGCGTAGCCCGCAGGTGATTTTGGCGTGTCCGGCAGGTGGTTCCGCCGTGCTCGGCAGGTGGTTGAGGCATGGCCGTCACGTGGTTCCAGTCTGTCCAGGACGTGTTTCCAGCTTCTCCGGCAGGTGGTTCTGGTACGTCTGAGAGGTGGTTCCGCCATGGCTGGCAGGTGATCCCGGACTGTCCCCCAGGTGGTTCTGGCATAGCCAGCAGTTGATATTGGCCTGTCCGGCAGGTGGTTCCAGCGAGTCGAACAGGTGGCTCCGGCGTTCTTGGCAGGTGGTTCCGGTCTGTCCGGTAGGTGTTTCCGGCGTGTCTGGCACGTGCTTCCGGCACGTCTGAGAGGTGGTTTCGGAATGCGCGACAGGTGATTCTGGAGTGTCCGCCAGGTGGTTCTGGCATACCCGGCAGGTGATTTTGGCGTGTCCGGCAGGTGTTTCTGGCGAGTCGAGCAGGTTGCTCCGGCATGCTCGGCAGGTGCTTCCGGCGTCTCCGGCACGTGGTTCTGGTGTGTCTGAGAGCTGGTTCCGGCATATCCGGCAGATGATTCCGGAGTGTCCGCCAAGTGGTTCTGGCATACCCGGCTGGTGATTTGGGCATGTCAGTTAGGTGGTTCCGGCGAGTCGAGCAGGTGGCTCCGGCGTGCTCGGCAGGTTGTTCAGACGGGTCTGGCAGGTGTTTTCCGTCTGTTCGGGGTGTGGTTCCAGCATCTCATGCACATGGTTCTGGCACGTCTGAGATGTGGTTCCGGCCGGCCCGACAGGTGTTTCCACAGTGTCCGCCAAGTGGTACTGGCGTACTTGGCAGGTGATTTTGGTCTGACTGGCAGGTGGTTCCAGCAAGCCTGGCAGGTGATTCCAAAGTGTTCACCAACTGGTTGTGGCGTAGCCGGCAGGTGATTTTTGCGTGATCGGCAGGTGGTTCTGGCGAGTCGAGCAGGTGGTTCCGGCGTGCTCGGCTGGTGCTTCCGGGGTCATTGGCACGGGGTTCTGGCATGTCTGAGAGGTGGTTCCTGCATGCCCGGCAAGTGATTCCAGAGTGTTCGCCAAGTGGTTCTGGCATAGTCGGCAGGTGATTTTGGCATGTCCGGCAGGTGGTTCAGGCGAGTTGAGCAGGTGGTTCCAACGTGCTTGGCAGGTGCTTCCGGCGTCTCCGGCACGTGTTTCTGGCACATCTGACAGGTGGTTCCGGCATGCCCGAAAGGTGATTCCGGTCTGTCCGGTAGGTGGTTCCAGCCTGCACGGCATGTGGTTCTGGTACGTCTCAGAGGTGGTTGCGCATGCCCAAGAGGTGATTCCGGACTGTCCGCAACATGGTTCTGGCACGTCTGAGAGGTGGTTCCGGCATGCCCGGCAGGTCATCCCAGAGAGTCCTCCAAGTGGTTCTGGCATAACACGCAGGTGATTTTGGCGTGTCTGGCAGGTTGTTCCGTTGTGCTTGGCAGGTGGTTCAGGCTTGGCCGGCAGGTGGTTCCAGACTGTCCAGGACGTGTTTCCAGCTTCTCCGGCAGGTGGTTCTGGTACGTCTGAGAGGTGGTTCGGCCATGGCTGGCAGGCGATTCCGGACCGTCCCCCAGGTGCTTCTGGCATAGCCAGCAGTTGATATTGGCCTGTCCAGCAGGTGGTTCCAGCGAGTCGAACAGGTGGCTCCGGCGTGCTCGGCAGGTGGTTCCGGTCTGTCCGGTAGGTGATTCCGGCGTGTCCGGCACATGCTTACGGCACGTCTGAGAGGTGGTTCCGGCATGCGCGACAGGTGGTTTCGGAGTGTCCGCCTGGTGGTTCTGGCGTACCCGGCAGGTGATTTTGGCGTGTCCGGCAGGTGTTTCTGGCGAGTCGAGCAGGTGGCTCCGGCATGCTCGGCAGGTGCTTCCGGCGTCTCCGGCACGTGGTTCTGGTGTGTCTGAGAGCTGGTTCCGGCATGTCCGGCAGATGATTCCGGAGTGTACGCCAAGTGGTTCTGGCATACCCGGCTGGTGATTTGGGCATGTCAGGTAGGTGGTTCCGGCGAGTCGAGCAGGTGGCTCCGGCGTGCTCGGCAGGTTGTTGGGACGGGTCTGGCAGGTGTTTTCCGTCTGTTCGGGGTGTGGTTCCAGCATCTCATGCACATGGTTCTGGCACGTCTGAGATGTGGTTCCGGCCGGCCCGACAGGTGTTTCCACAGTGTCCGCCAAGTGGTACTGGCGTAGTTGGCAGGTGATTTTGGCATGACCGGCAGGTGGTTCCAGCAAGCCCGGCAGGTGATTCCGAAGTGTTCCCCAACTGGTTGTGGCGTAGCCGGCAGGTGATTTTTGCGTGTCCGGCAGGTGGTTCTGGCGAGTCGAGCAGGTGGTTCCGGCGTGCTCGGCTGGTGCTTCCGGGGTCATTGGCATGTGGTTCTGGCATATCTGAGAGGTGGTTCCGGCATGCCCGGCAGGTGATTCCGGAGTGTTCGCCCAGTGTTTCCGGCGTAGCCGGCAGGTGATTTTGCATGTCCAGCGGTCGTTCCGGCGGGTCGAGCCTGTGGTTCCGGCGTGTCCGGCATGTGGTTCCGGTCTGTCCGGCAGGTGGTTCTGTGTTGTCCGTCACGAGGTTCAGTCTGAGAGGCTGTGCCGGCATGCCCCTCACGTGATTCCGGCTTGTCCCCGAAGTGGTGCTGGTGTAGCGGGCAGGTGATTTTGGCGTGTCCGGCAGGTGGTTCAGGCGAGTTGAGCAGGTGGTTGCGACGTGCTCGGCAGGTGGTTCCGGCGTCTCCGGCACGTGTTTCTTTCACATCTGACTGGTGGTTCCGGCATGCCCAAAAGTTGATTCCGGTCTGTCCGGTAGGTGGTTCCGGCGTGCACGGCACGTGGTTCTGGTACGTGTCAGAGGTGGTTGCGTGTGCCCAACAGGTGATTCCGGACTGTCCGCCACGTGCTTCTGGCACGTCTGAGAGGTGGTTCCAACATGCCCGGCAGGTCATTTCGGAGAGTCGTCCAAGTGGTTCTGGCGTAGCCCGCAGGTGATTTTGGCGTGTCCGGCAGGTGGTTCCGCCGTGCTCGGCAGGTGGTTCAGGCATGGCCGTCACGTGGTTCCAGTCTGTCCAGGACGTGTTTCCAGCTTCTCCGGCAGGTGGTTCTGGTACGTCTGAGAGGTGGTTCCGCCATGGCTGGCAGGTGATCCCGGACTGTCCCCCAGGTGGTTCTGGCATAGCCAGCAGTTGACATTGGCCTGTCCGGCAGGTGGTTCCAGCGAGTCGAACAGGTGGCTCCGGCGTTCTTGGCAGGTGGTTCCGGTCTGTCCGGTAGGTGTTTCCAGCGTGTCTGGCACGTGCTTCCGGCACGTCTGAGAGGTGGTTCCGGCATGCACGGCAGGTGATTCCGTAGTGTCCGCCAGGTGGTTCTGGCGTACCCGGCAGGTGATTTTGGCGTGTCCGGCACGTGTTTCTGGCGAGTCGAGCAGGTGGCTCCGGCATGCTCGGCAGGTGCTTCCGGCGTCTCCGGCACTTGGTTCTGGTGTGTCTGAGAGCTGGTTCCGGCATGTCCGGCAGATGATTCCGGAGTGTCCGCCAAGTGGTTCTGGCATACCCAGCAGGTGATTTTGGCGTGTCAGGGAGGTGGTACCCGTGAGTCGAGCAGGTGGTTCCGGCGTGCTCAGCAGGTGGTTCAGGCGGTTCTGGCAGGTGGTATCCGTCTGTTCGGGGTGTGGTTCCAGCATCTCATGAACACGTTTCTGGCATGTCTGAGAGGTGGTTCCGGCATGCCCGGCAAGTGATTCCGGAGTGTTCGCCAAGTGGTTCTGGCATAGTCGGCAGGTGATTTTGGCATGTCCGGCAGGTGGCTCACGCGAGTTGAGCAAGTGGTCCCAACGTGCTTGGCAGGTGCTTCCGGCGTCTCCGGCACTTGGTTGTGAAGTGTCTGAGAGCTGGTTCCGGCATGTCCGGGAGATGATTCCGGAGTGTCCGCCAATTGGTTCTGGCATACCCAGCAGGTGATTTTGGCGTGTCAGGGAGGTGGTACCGGTGAGTCGAGCAGGTGGTTCCGGCGTGCTCAGCAGGTGGTTCAGGCGGTTCTGGCAGGTGGTATCCGTCTGTTCGGGGTGTGGTTCCAGCATCTCATGAACACGTTTCTGGCACGTCTGAGATGTGGTTCCAGCCGGCCCGACAGGCGTTTCCGCATTGTCTGCCAAGCGGTTCTGGCGTAGCCGGCAGGTGATTTTTGCGTGATCGGCAGGTGGTTCTGGCGAGTCGAGCAGGTGGTTCCGGCGTGCTCGGCTGGTGCTTCCGGGGTCATTGGCACGGGGTTCTGGCATGTCTGAGAGGTGGTTCCTGCATGCCCGGCAAGTGATTCCGGAGTGTTCGCCAAGTGGTTCTGGCATAGTCGGCAGGTGATTTTGGCATGTCCGGCAGGTGGTTCAGGCGAGTTGAGCAGGTGGTTCCAACGTGCTTGGCAGGTGCTTCCGGCGTCTCCGGCACGTGTTTCTGGCACATCTGACAGGTGGTTCCGGCATGCCCGAAAGGTGATTCCGGTCTGTCCGGTAGGTGGTTCCAGCCTGCACGGCATGTGGTTCTGGTACGTCTCAGAGGTGGTTGCGCATGCCCAACAGGTGATTCCGGACTGTCCGCCACATGGTTCTGGCACGTCTGAGAGGTGGTTCCGGCATGCCCGGCAGGTCATCCCAGAGAGTCCTCCAAGTGGTTCTGGCATAACACGCAGGTGATTTTGGCGTGTCTGGCAGGTTGTTCCGTTGTGCTTGGCAGGTGGTTGAGGCTTGGCCGGCAGGTGGTTCCAGACTGTCCAGGACGTGTTTCCAGCTTCTCCGGCAGGTGGTTCTGGTACGTCTGAGAGGTGGTACCGCCATGGCTGGCAGGTGATTCCGGACCGTCCCCCAGGTGGTTCTGGCATAGCCAGCAGTTGATATTGGCCTGTCCGGCAGGTGGTTCCAGCGAGTCGAACAGGTGGCTCCGGCGTGCTCGGCAGGTGGTTCCGGTCTGTCCGGTAGGTGATTCCGGCGTGTCCGGCACGTGCTTCCGGCACGTCTGAGAGGTGGATCCGGCATGCGCGACAGGTGATTTCGGAGTGTCCGCCAGGTGGTTCTGGCGTACCCGGCAGGGGATTTTGGCGTTTCCGGCAGGTGTTTCTCGCGAGTCGAGCAGGTGGCTCCGGCATGCTCGGCAGGTGCTTCCGGCGTCTCCGGCACTTGGTTCTGGTGTGTCTGAGAGCTGGTTCCGGCATGTCCGGCAGATGATTCCGGAGTGTCCGCCAAGTGGTTCTGGCATACCCGGCTGGTGATTTGGGCATGTCAGGTAGGTGGTTCCGGCGAGTCGAGCAGGTGGCTCCGGCGTGTTCGGCAGGTTGTTCAGACGGGTCTGGCAGGTGTTTTCCGTCTGTTCGGGGTGTGGTTCCAGCATCTCATGCACATGGTTCTGGCACGTCTGAGATGTGGTTCCGGCCGGCCCGACAGGTGTTTCCACAGTGTCTGCCAAGTGGTACTGGCGTAGTTGGCAGGTGATTTTGGCATGACCGGCAGGTGGTTCCAGCAAGCCCGGCAGGTGATTCCGAAGTGTTCCCCAACTGGTTGTGGCGTAGCCGGCAGGTGATTTTTGCGTGTCCGGCTGGTGGTTCTGGCGAGTCGAGCAGGTGGTTCCGGCGTGTCCGCCAGGTGGTTCTGGCGTACCCGGCAGGTGATTTTGGCGTGTCCGGCAGTTGTTTCTGGCGAGTCGAGCAGGTGGCTCCGGCATGCTCGGCAGGTGCTTCCGGCGTCTCCGGCACTTGGTTCTGGTGTGTCTGAGAGCTGGTTCCGGCATGTCCGGCAGATGATTCCGGAGTGTCTGCCAAGTGGTTCTGGCATACCCAGCAGGTGATTTTGGCGTGTCAGGGAGGTGGTACCGGTGAGTCGAGCAGGTGGTTCCGGCGTGCTCAGCAGGTGGTTCAGGCGGTTCTGGCAGGTGGTATCCCTCTGTTCGGGGTGTGGTTCCAGCATCTCATGAACACGTTTCTGGCACGTCTGAGATGTGGTTCCAGCCGGCCCGACAGGTGTTTCCGCAGTGTCCGCCAAGCGGTTCTGGCGTAGTTGGCAGGTGATTTTGGCATGACTGGCAGGTGGTTCCAGCAAGCCTGGCAGGTGATTCCAAAGTGTTCACCAACTGGTTGTGGCGTAGCCGGCAGGTGATTTTTGCGTGTCCGGCAGGTGGTTCTGGCGAGTCGACCAGGTGGTTCCGGCGTGCTCGGCAGGTGCTTCCGGGGTCATTGGCACGTGGTTCTGGCATATCTGAGAGGTGGTTCCGGCATGCCCGGCAGGTGATTCCGGAGTGTTCGCCAAGTGTTTCCGGCGTAGCCGGCAGGTGATTTTGCATGTCCAAGCAATACCTAACTGAACCAAGTAGAGGCA
>NW_027226966.1:0-19298 GCF_037783145.1 Equus przewalskii
CCACCTGCTCGACTCGCCGGAACCACCTACCTGACATGCCCAAATCACCAGCCGGGTATGCCAGAACCACTTGGCGGACACTCCGGAATCATCTGCCAGACATGCCGCAACCAGCTCTCAGACACACCAGAACCACGTGCCGGAGACGCCGGAAGCACCTGCCGAGCATGCCGGAGCCACCTGCTCGACTCGCCAGAAACACCAGCCGGACAGGCCAAAAACACCTGCCGGGTACGCCAGAACCACCTGGCCGACACTCCGAAATCACCTGTCGCGCATGCCGGAACCAACTCTCAGACGTGCCGGAAGCACGTGCCGGACACGCCGGAATCACCTACCGGACAGACCGGAACCACCTGCCGAGCACGCCGGAGCCACCTGTTCGACTCGCTGGAACCACCTTCCGGACAGTCCATTATCAACTGCTGGCTATGCCAGAACCACCTGGGGGACGGTCCGGAATCACCTGCCAGCCATGGCGGAACCACCTCTCAGACGTACCAGAACCACCTGCCGGAGAAGCTGGAAACACGTCCTGGACAGTCTGGAACCACCTGCCGGCCAAGCCTGAACCACCTGCCTAGCACAACGGAACAACCTGCCAGACACGCCAAAATCACCTGCGTGTTATGCCAGAACCACTTGGAGGACTCTCTGGGATGACCTGCCGGGCATGCCGGAACCACCTCTCAGACGTGCCAGAACCATGTGGCGGACAGTCCGGAATCACCTGTTGGGCATGCGCAACCACCTCTGAGACGTACCAGAACCACATGCCGTGCAGGCTGGAACCACCTACCGGACAGACCGGAATCACCTTTCGGGCATGCCGGAACCACCTGTCAGATGTGCCAGAAACACGTGCCGGAGACGCCGGAAGCACCTGCCAAGCACGTTGGAACCACCTGCTCAACTCGCCTGAACCACCTGCCGGACATGCCAAAATCACCTGCCGACTATGACAGAACCACTTGGCGAACACTCCGGAATCACTTGCTGGGCATGCATGAACCACCTCTCAGACATGCCAGAACCCCGTGCCAATGACCCCGGAAGCACCAGCCGAGCACGCCGGAACCACCTGCTCGACTCGCCAAAACCACCTGCCGATCACGCAAAAATCACCTGCCGGCTACGCCACAACCAGTTGGTGAACACTTTGGAATCACCTGCCAGGCTTGCTGGAACCACCTGCCGGTCATGCCAAAATCACCTGCCAACTACGCCAGAACCGCTTGGCGGACACTGCGGAAACACCTGTCGGGCCGGCTGGAACCACATCTCAGACGTGCCAGAAACGTGTTCATGAGATGCTGGAACCACACCCCAAACAGACGGATACCACCTGCCAGAACCGCCTGAAACACCTGCTGAGCACGCCGGAACCACCTGCTCGACTCACCGGTACCACCTCCCTGACACGCCAAAATCACCTGCTGGGTATGCCAGAACCACTTGGCGGACACTCCGGAATCATCTGCCGGACATGCCGGAACCAGCTCTCAGACACACCAGAACCAAGTGCCGGAGACACCGGAAGCACCTGCCGAGCATGCCGGAGCCACCTGCTCGACTCGCCAGAAACACCTGCCGGACACGCCAAAATCACCTGCCGGGTATGCCAGAACCACCTGGCGGACACTACAGAATCACCTGCCGCGCATGCCGGAACCACCTCTCAGACGTGCCGGAAGCACGTGCCAGACACGCCGGAAACACCTACCGGACAGACCGGAACCACCTGCCAAGAACGCCGGAGCCACCTGTTCGACTCGCTGGAACCACCTGCCGGACAGGCCAATATCAACTTCTGGCTATGCCAGAACCACCTGGGGGACAGTCCGGGATCACCTGCCAGCCATGGCGGAACCACCTCTCAGACGTAGCAGAACCACCTGCCGGAGAAGCTGGAAACACGTCCTGGACAGACTGGAACCACGTGACGGCCATGCCTGAACCACCTGCCGAGCACGGCGGAACCACCTGCCGGACACGCCAAAATCACCTGCGGGCTACGCCAGAACCACTTGGACGACTCTCCGAAATGACCTGCCGGGCATGTTGGAACCACCTCTCAGACGTGCCAGAAGCACGTGGCGGACAGTCCGGAATCACCTCTTGGGCATACGCAACCACCTCTGACACGTACCAGAACCACGTGCCGTGCACGCCGGAACCACCTACCGGACAGACCGGAATCAACTTTTGGGCATGCCGCAACCACCAGTCAGATGTGCCAGAAACACGTGCCAGAGACGCCCGAAGCACCTGCCGAGCACGTCGCAACCACCTGCTCAACTCGCCTGAACCACCTGCCGGACACGCCAAAATCACCTGCCCGCTACACCAGCACCACTTCGGGGACAAGCCGGAATCACGTGAGGGGCATGCCGGCACAGACTCTCAGACTGAACCTCGTGCCGGACACCACAGAACCACCTGCCGGACAGACCGGAACCACCTGCCGGACACGCCGGAACCACCGGCTCGACCCGCCGGAACGACCGCTGGACATGCAAAATCACCTGCCGGCTACGCCGGAAACACTTGGCGAACACTCCGGAATCACCTGCCGGGCATGCCGGAACCACCTCTCAGATATGCCAGAACCACGTGCCAATGACCCCGGAAGCACCTGCCGAGCACGCCGGAACCGCCTGCTCGACTCGCCAGAACCACCTGCCGGACACGCAAAAATCACCTGCCGGCTACGCCACAACCAGTTGGGGAACACTTCGGAATCACCTGCCGGGCTTGCTGGAACCACCTGCCGGTCATGCCAAAATCACCTGCCGACTATGCCAGAACAACTTGGCGAACACTCCGGAATCACTTGCCGGGCATGCAGGAACCACCTCTCAGACATGCCAGAACCCCGTGCCAATGACCCCGGAAGCACCAGCCGAGCACGCCGGAACCACCTGCTAGACTCGCCAGAACAACCTGCCGATCACGCAAAAATCACCTGCCGGCTACGCCACAACCAGTTGGTGAACACTTTGGAATCACCTGCTCGACTCGCCAGAAACACCTGCCGGACACGCCAAAATCACCTGCCGGGTATGCCAGAACCACCTGGCGGACACTACGGAATCACCTGCCGCGCATGCCGGAACCACCTCTCAGACGTGCCGGAAGCACGTGCCAGACACGCCGGAAACACCTACCGGACAGACCGGAACCACCTGACAAGAACGCCGGAGCCACCTGTTCGACTCGCTGGAACCACATGCCGGACAGGCCAATATCAACTGCTGGCTATGCCAGAACCACCTGGGGGACAGTCCGGGATCACCTGCCAGCCATGGCGGAACCACATCTCACACGTACCAGAACCACCTGCCGGAGAAGCTGGAAACACGTCCTGGACAGACTGGAACCACGTGACGGCCATGCCTGAACCACCTGCCGAGCACGGCGGAACCACCTGCCGGACACGCCAAAATCACCTGCCGGCTACACCACAACCAGTGGGGGAACACTTCGGAATCACCTGCCGGGCTTGCTGGAACCACCTGCCGGTCATGCCAAAATCACCTGCCAACTACGCCAGTACCACTTGGCAGACACTGTGGAAACACCTGTCGGGCCGGCCGGAACCACATCTCAGACGTGCCAGACACGTGTTCATGAGATGCTGGAACCACACCCCGAACAGACGGAAACCAACTGCCAGAACCGCCTGAACCACCTGCTGAGCACGCCGGAACCACCTGCTCGACTCACCGGTACCACCTCCCTGACATGCCAAAATCACCTGCTGGGTATGCCAGAACCACTGGGTGGACACTCCGGAATCATCTGCCGGACATGCCGGAACCAGCTCTCAGACACACCAGAACCACGTGCCGGAGCGCCGGAAGCACCTGCCGAGCATGATGGAGCCACCTGCTCGACTCGCCAGAAACACCTGCCGGACACGCCAAAATCACCTGCCGGGTACGCCAGAACCACCTGGCGGACACTACGGAATCACCTGCCGCGCATGCAGGAACCACCTCTCAGACGTGCCGGAAGCACGTGCCAGACACGCCGGAAACACCTACCGGACAGACCGGAACCACCTGCCAAGAACGCCGGAGCCACCTGTTCGACTCGCTGGAACCACCTGCCGGACAGGCCAATATCAACTGCTGGCTATGCCAGAACCACCTGGGGGACAGTCCGGGATCACCTGCCAGCCATGGCGGAACCACATCTCAGACGTACCAGAACCACCTGCCGGAGAAGCTGGAAACACGTCCTGGACAGACTGGAACCACGTGACGGCCATGCCTGAACCACCTGCCGAGCACAGCGGAACCACCTGCCGGACACGCCAAAATCACCTGCCGGCTACACCACAACCAGTGGGGGAACACTTCGGAATCACCTGCCGGGCTTGCTGGAACCACCTGCCGGTCATGCCAAAATCAACTGCCAACTACGCCAGTACCACTTGGCAGACACTGTGGAAACACCTGTCGGGCCGGCCGGAACCACATCTCAGACGTGCCAGACACGTGTTCATGAGATGCTGGAACCACACCCCGAACAGGCGGAAACCAACTGCCAGAACCGCCTGAACCACCTGCTGAGCACGCCGGAACCACGTGCTCGACTCACCGGTACCACCTCCCTGACATGCCAAAATCACCTGCTGGGTATGCCAGAACCACTGGGCGGACACTCCGGAATCATCTGCCGGACATGCCGGAACCAGCTCTCAGACACACCAGAACCACGTGCCGGAGCGCCGGAAGCACCTACCGAGCATGCCGGAGCCACCTGCTCGACTCGCCAGAAACACCTGCCGGACACGCCAAAATCACCTGCCGGGTATGCCAGAACCACCTGGCGGACACTACGGAATCACCTGCCGCGCATGCCGGAACCACCTATCAGACGTGCCGGAAGCACGTGCCAGACACGCCGGAAACACCTACCGGACAGACCGGAACCACCTGCCAAGAACGCCGGAGCCACCTGTTCGACTCGCTGGAACCACCTGCCGGACAGGACAATATCAACTGCTGGCTATGCCAGAACCACCTGGGGGACAGTCCGGGATCACCTGCCAGCCATGGCGGAACCACCTCTCAGACGTAGCAGAACCACCTGCCGGAGAAGCTGGAAACACGTCCTGGACAGACTGGAACCACGTGACGGCCATGCCTGAACCACCTGCCGAGCACGGCGGAACCACCTGCCGGACACGCCAAAATCACCTGCGGGCTACGCCAGAACCACTTGGACGACTCTCCGAAATGACCTGCCGGGCATGTTGGAACCACCTCTCAGACGTGCCAGAAGCACGTGGCGGACAGTCCGGAATCACCTGTTGGGCATACGCAACCACCTCTGACACGTACCAGAACCACGTGCCGTGCACGCCGGAACCACCTACCGGACAGACCGGAATCAACTTTTGGGCATGCCGGAACCACCAGTCAGATGTGCCAGAAACACGTGCCGGACGCGCCGGAAGCACCTGCCGAGCACGTCGCAACCACCTGCTCAACTCGCCTGAACCACCTGCCGGACACGCCAAAATCACCTGCCCGCTACACCAGCACCAGTTCGGGGACAAGCCGGAATCACGTGAGGGGCATGCCGGCACAGCCTCTCAGACTGAACCTCGTGCCGGACACCACAGAACCACCTGCCGGACAGACCGGAACCACCTGCCGGACACGCCGGAACCACCGGCTCGACCCGCCGGAACGACCGCTGGACATGCAAAATCACCTGCCGGCTACGCCGGAAACACTTGGCGAACACTCCGGAATCACCTGCCGGGCATGCCGGAACCACCTCTCAGATATGCCAGAACCACGTGCCAATGACCCCGGAAGCACCTGCCGAGCATGCCGGAAGCACGTGGTCGACTCGCCAGAACCACCTGCCGGACACGCAAAAATCACCTGCCGGCTACGCCACAACCAGTTGGGGAACACTTCGGAATCACCTGCCGGGCTTGCTGGAACCACCTGCCAGTCATGCCAAAATCACCTGCCAACTACGCCAGTACCACTTGGCGGACACTGTGGAAACACCTGTCGGGCCGGCCGGAACCACATCTCAGACGTGCCAGAACCATGTGCATGAGATGCTGGAACCACACCCCGAACAGACGGAAAACACCTGCCAGACCCGTCTGAACAACCTGCCGAGCACGCCGGAGCCACCTGCTCGACTCGCCGGAACCACCTACCTGACATGCCCAAATCACCAGCCGGGTATGCCAGAACCACTTGGCGGACACTCCGGAATCATCTGCCAGACATGCCGGAACCAGCTCTCAGACACACCAGAACCACGTGCCGGAGACGCCGGAAGCACCTGCCGAGCATGCCGGAGCCACCTGCTCGACTCGCCAGAAACACCTGCCGGACACGCCAAAATCACCTGCCGGGTACGCCAGAACCACCTGGCGGACACTACGGAATCACCTGTCGCGCATGCAGGAACCACCTCTCAGACGTGCCGGAAGCACGTGCCGGACACGCCGGAATCACCTACCGGACAGACCGGAACCACCTGCCGAGCACGCCGGAGCCACCTGTTCGACTCGCTGGAACCACCTGCCGGACAGGCCAATATTAACTGCTGGCTATGCCAGAACCACCTGGGGGACGGTCCTTAATCACCTGCCAGCCATCGCGGAACCACCTCTCAGACGTACCAGAACCACCTGCCGGACAAGCTGGAAACACGTCCTGGACAGTCTGGAACCACCTGCCGGCCAAGCCTGAACCACCTGCCAAGCACAACGGAACAACCTGCCAGACACGCCAAAATCACCTGCGTGTTATGCCAGAACCACTTGGAGGACTCTCTGGGATGACCTGCCGGGCATGCCGGAACCACCTCTCAGACGTGCCAGAACCATGTGGCGGACAGTCCGGAATCACCTGTTGGGCATGCGCAACCACCTCTGAGACGTACCAGAAACACATGCTGTGCAGGCTGGAACCACCTACCAGACAGACCGGAGTCACCTTTCGGGCATGCCGGAACCACGTGTCCGATGTGCCAGAAACACGTGCCGGAGACGCCGGAAGCACCTGCCAAGCACGTTGGAACCACCTGCTCAACTCGCCTGAACCACCTGCCGGACATGCCAAAATCACCTGCCGACTATGCCAGAACCACTTGGCGAACACTCCGGAATCACTTGCCGGGAATGCAGGAACCACCTCTCAGACATGCCAGAACCCCGTGCCAATGACCCCGGAAGCACCAGCCGAGCACGCCGGAACCACCTGCTCGACTCGCCAGAACCACCTGCCGATCACGCAGAAATCACCTGCCGGCTACGCCACAACAAGTTGGTGAACACTTTGGAATCACCTGCCAGGCTTGCTGGAACCACCTGCCGGTCATGACAAAATCACCTGCCGACTACGCCAGAACCGCTTGGCGGACACTGCGGAAACACCTGTCGGGCCGGCCGGAACCACATCTCAGACGTGCCAGAAACGTGTTCATGAGATGCCGGAACCACACCCCGAACACACGGATGCCACCTGCAAGAACCGCCTGAACCACCTGCTGAGCACGCCGGAACCACCTGCTCGACTCACCGGTACCACCTCCCTGACACGCCAAAATCACCTGCTGCGTATGCCAGAACCACTTGGCGGACACTCCGCAATCATCTGTCGGACATGCCGGAACCAGCTCTCAGACACACCAGAACCAAGTGCCGGAGATGCCGGAAGCACCCGCCGAGCATGCCGGAGCCACCTGCTCGACTCGCCAGAAACACCTGCCGGACACGCCAAAATCACCTGCCGGGTATGCCAGAACCACCTGGAGGACACTACAGAATCACCTGCCGTGCATGCCGGAACCACCTCTCAGACGTGCCGGAAGCACGTGCCAGACACGCCGGAAACACCTACCGGACAGACCGGAACCACCTGCCAAGAACGCCGGAGATACCTGTTCGACTCGCTGGAACCACCTGCCGGACAGGCCAATATCAACTGCCGGCCATGCCAGAACCACCTGGGGGACAGTCCGGGATCACCTGCCAGCCATGGCGGAACCACCTCTCAGACGTACCAGAACCACCTGCCGGAGAAGCTGGAAACACGTCCTGGACAGACTGGAACCACGTGACGGCCATGCCTGAATCACCTGCCGAGCACGGCGGAACCACCTGCCGGACACGCCAAAATCACCTGCGGGCTACGCCAGAACCACTTGGACGACTCTCCGAAATGACCTGCCGGGCATGTTGGAACCACCTCTCAGACGGGCCAGAAGCACGTGGCGGACAGTCCGGAATCACCAGTTGGGCATACGCAACCACCTCTGAGACGTACCAGAACCACGTGCCGTGCACGCCGGAACCACCTACTGGACAGACCGGAATCAACTTTTGGGCATGCCGGAACCACCAGTCAGATGTGCCAGAAACACGTGCCCGAGACGCCTGAAGCACCTGCCGAGCACGTCGCAACCACCTGCTCAACTCGCCTGAACCACGTGCCGGACACGCCAAAATCACCTGCCTGCTACACCAGCACCACTTCGGGGACAAGCCGGAATCACGTGAGGGGCATGCCGGCACAGCCTCTCAGACTAAACCTCGTGCCGGACACCACAGAACCACCTGCCGGACAGACCGGAACCACCTGCTGGACACGCCGGATCCACCGGCTCGACCCGCCGGAACGACCGCTGGACATGCAAAATCACCTGCCGGCTACGCCGGAAACCCTTGGCGAACACTCCGGAATCACCTGCCGGGCATGCCGGAACCACGTCTCAGATATGCCAGAACCACGTGCCAATGACCCCGGAAGCACCTGCCGAGCACGCCGGAACCACCTGCTCGACTCGCCAGAACCACCTGCCGGACACGCAAAAATCACCTGCCGGCTACGCCACAACCAGTTGGGGAACACTTCGGAATCACCTGCCGGGCTTGCTGCAACCACCTGCCGGTCATGCCAAAATCACCTGCCAACTACACCAGTACCACTTGGCGGACACTGTGGAAACACCTGTCGTGCCGGCCAGAACCACATCTCAGACGTGCCAGAACCATGTGCATGAGATGCTGGAACCACACCCCGAACAGACGGAAAACACCTGCCAGACCCGTCTGAACAACCTGCCGAGCACGCCGGAGCCACCTGCTCGACTCGCCGGAACCACCTACCTGACATGCCCAAATCACCAGCCGGGTATGCCAGAACCACTTGGCGGACACTCCGGAATCATCTGCCGGACATGCCGGAACCAGCTCTCAGACACACCAGAACCACGTGCCGGAGACGCCGGAAGCACCTGCCGAGCATGCCGGAGCCACCTGCTCGACTCGCCAGAAACACCTGCCGGACACGCCAAAATCACCTGCCGGGTACGCCAGAACCACCTGGCGGACACTACGGAATCACCTGTCGCGCATGCAGGAACCACCTCTCAGACGTGCCGGAAGCACGTGCCGGACACGCCGGAATCACCTACCGGACAGACCGGAACCACCTGCCGAGCACGCCGGAGCCACCTGTTCGACTCGCTGGAACCACCTGCCGGACAGGCCAATATTAACTGCTGGCTATGCCAGAACCACCTGGGGGACGGTCCTTAATCACCTGCCAGCCATCGCGGAACCACCTCTCAGACGTACCAGAACCACCTGCCGGACAAGCTGGAAACACGTCCTGGACAGTCTGGAACCACCTGCCGTCCAAGCCTGAACCACCTGCCAAGCACAACGGAACAACCTGCCAGACACGCCAAAATCACCTGCGTGTTATGCCAGAACCACTTGGAGGACTCTCTGGGATGACCTGCCGGGCATGCCGGAACCACCTCTCAGACGTGCCAGAACCATGTGGCGGACAGTCCGGAATCACCTGTTGGGCATGCGCAACCACCTCTGAGACGTACCAGAAACACATGCTGTGCAGGCTGGAACCACCTACCAGACAGACCGGAGTCACCTTTCGGGCATGCCGGAACCACCTGTCCGATGTGCCAGAAACACGTGCCGGAGACGCCGGAAGCACCTGCCAAGCACGTTGGAACCACCTGCTCAACTCGCCTGAACCACCTGCCGGACATGCCAAAATCACCTGCCGACTATGCCAGAACCACTTGGCGAACACTCCGGAATCACTTGCCGGGCATGCAGGAACCACCTCTCAGACATGCCAGAACCCCGTGCCAATGACCCCGGAAGCACCAGCCGAGCACGCCGGAACCACCTGCTCGACTCGCCAGAACCACCTGCCGATCACGCAGAAATCACCTGCCGGCTACGCCACAACAAGTTGGTGAAAACTTTGGAATCACCTGCCAGGCTTGCTGGAACCACCTGCCGGTCATGCCAAAATCACCTGCCGACTACGCCAGAAACGCTTGGCGGACACTGCGGAAACACCTGTCGGGCCGGCCGGAACCACATCTCAGACGTGCCAGAAACGTGTTCATGAGATGCCGGAACCACACCCCGAACACACGGATGCCACCTGCAAGAACCGCCTGAACCACCTGCTGAGCACGCCGGAACCACCTGCTCGACTCACCGGTACCACCTCCCTGACACGCCAAAATCACCTGCTGCGTATGCCAGAACTACTTGGCGGACACTCCGCAATCATCTGTCGGACATGCCGGAACCAGCTCTCAGACACACCAGAACCAAGTGCCGGAGATGCCGGAAGCACCTGCCGAGCATGCCGGAGCCACCTGCTCGACTCGCCAGAAACACCTGCCGGACACGCCAAAATCACCTGCCGGGTATGCCAGAACCACCTGGCGGACACTATGGAATCACCTGCCACGCATGCCGGAACCACCTCTCAGACGTGCCGGAAGCACATGACAGACACGCCGGAAACACCTACCGGACAGACCGGAACCACCTGCCAAGAACGCCGGAGCCACCTGTTCGACTCGCTGGAACCACCTGCCGGACAGGCCAATATCAACTGCTGGCTATGCCAGAACCACCTGGGGGACAGTCCGGGATCACCTACCAGCCATGGCGGAACCACCTCTCAAACGTACCAGAACCACCAGCCGGAGAAGCTGGAAACACGTCCTGGACAGACTGGAACCACGTGACGGCCATGCCTGAACCACCTGCCGAGCACGGCGGAACCACCTGCCGGACACGCCAAAATCACCTGCGGGCTACGCCAGAACCACTTGGACGACTCTCCGAAATGACCTGCCTGGCATGTTGTAACCACCACTCAGACGTGCCAGAAGCACGTGGCGGACAGTCCGGAATCACCTGTTGGGCATACGCAACCACCTCTGAGACGTACCAGAACCACGTGCCGTGCACGCCGGAACCACCTACCGGACAGACCGGAATCAACTTTTGGGCATGCCGGAACCACCAGTCAGATGTGCCAGAAACACGTGCCGGAGACGCCGGAAGCACCTGCCAAGCACGTTGGAACCACCTGCTCAACTCGCCTGAACCACCTGCCGGACATGCCAAAATCACCTGCCGACTATGCCAGAACCACTTGGCGAACACTCCGGAATCACTTGCCGGGCATGCAGGAACCACATCTCAGACATGCCAGAACCCCGTGCCAATGACCCCGGAAGCACCAGACGAGCACGCCGGAACCACCTGCTCGACTCGCAAGAACCACCTGCCGATCACGCATAAATCACTTGCCGGCTACGCCACAACCAGTTGGTGAACACTTCGGAATCACCTGCCAGGCTTGCTGGAACCACCTGCCGGTCATGCCAAAATCACCTGCCAACTACGCCAGTACCACTTGGCGGACACTGTGGAAACACCTGTCGGGCCGGCCGGAACCACATCTCAGACGTGCCAGAACCATGTGCATGAGATGCTGGAACCACACCCCGAACAGACGGAAAACACCAGCCAGACACGTCTGAACAACCTGCTGAGCACGCCGGAGCCACCTTCTCGACTCGCCGGAGCCACCTACCTGACATGCCCAAATCACCAGCCGGGTATGCCAGAACCACTTGGCGGACACTCCGGAATCATCTGCCGGACATGCCGGAACCAGCTCTCAGACACACCAGAACCAAGTGCCGGAGACGCCGGAAGCACCTGCTGAGCATGCCGGAGCCACCTGCTCGACTCGCCAGAAACACCTGCCGGACACGCCAAAATCACCTGCCGGGTACGCCAGAACCACCTGGCGGACACTACGGAATCACCTGTCGCGCATGCAGGAACCACCTCTCAGACGTGCCGGAAGCACGTGCCGGACACGCCGGAATCACCTACCGGACAGACCGGAACCACCTGCCGAGCACGCCGGAGCCACCTGTTCGACTCGCTGGAACCACCTGCCGGACAGGCCAATATTAACTGCTGGCTATGCCAGAACCACCTGGGGGACGGTCCTTAATCACCTGCCAGCCATCGCGGAACCACCTCTCAGACGTACCAGAACCACCTGCTGGACAAGCTGGAAACACGTCCTGGACAGTCTGGAACCACCTGCCGTCCAAGCCTGAACCACCTGCCAAGCACAACGGAACAACCTGCCAGACACGCCAAAATCACCTGCGTGTTATGCCAGAACCACTTGGAGGACTCTCTGGGATGACCTGCCGGGCATGCCGGAACCACCTCTCAGACGTGCCAGAACCATGTGGCGGACAGTCCGGAATCACCTGTTGGGCATGCGCAACCACCTCTGAGACGTACCAGAAACACATGCTGTGCAGGCTGGAACCACCTACCAGACAGACCGGAGTCACCTTTCGGGCATGCCGGAACCACGTGTCCGATGTGCCAGAAAAACGTGCCGGAGACGCCGGAAGCACCTGCCAAGCACGTTGGAACCACCTGCTCAACTCGCCTGAACCACCTGCCGGACATGCCAAAATCACCTGCCGACTATGCCAGAACCACTTGGCGAACACTCCGGAATCACTTGCCGGGAATGCAGGAACCACCTCTCAGACATGCCAGAACCCCGTGCCAATGACCCCGGAAGCACCAGCCGAGCACGCCGGAACCACCTGCTCGACTCGCCAGAACCACCTGCCGATCACGCAGAAATCACCTGCCGGCTACGCCACAACAAGTTGGTGAACACTTTGGAATCACCTGCCAGGCTTGCTGGAACCACCTGCCGGTCATGACAAAATCACCTGCCGACTACGCCAGAACCGCTTGGCGGACACTGCGGAAACACCTGTCGGGCCGGCCGGAACCACATCTCAGACGTGCCAGAAACGTGTTCATGAGATGCCGGAACCACACCCCGAACACACGGATGCCACCTGCAAGAACCGCCTGAACCACCTGCTGAGCACGCCGGAACCACCTGCTCGACTCACCGGTACCACCTCCCTGACACGCCAAAATCACCTGCTGCGTATGCCAGAACCACTTGGCGGACACTCCGCAATCATCTGTCGGACATGCCGGAACCAGCTCTCAGACACACCAGAACCAAGTGCCGGAGATGCCGGAAGCACCCGCCGAGCATGCCGGAGCCACCTGCTCGACTCGCCAGAAACACCTGCCGGACACGCCAAAATCACCTGCCGGGTATGCCAGAACCACCTGGAGGACACTACAGAATCACCTGCCGTGCATGCCGGAACCACCTCTCAGACGTGCCGGAAGCACGTGCCAGACACGCCGGAAACACCTACCGGACAGACCGGAACCACCTGCCAAGAACGCCGGAGATACCTGTTCGACTCGCTGGAACCACCTGCCGGACAGGCCAATATCAACTGCCGGCCATGCCAGAACCACCTGGGGGACAGTCCGGGATCACCTGCCAGCCATGGCGGAACAACCTCTCAGACGTACCAGAACCACCTGCCGGAGAAGCTGGAAACACGTCCTGGACAGACTGGAACCACGTGACGGCCATGCCTGAATCACCTGCCGAGCACGGCGGAACCACCTGCCGGACACGCCAAAATCACCTGCGGGCTACGCCAGAACCACTTGGACGACTCTCCGAAATGACCTGCCGGGCATGTTGGAACCACCTCTCAGACGGGCCAGAAGCACGTGGCGGACAGTCCGGAATCACCAGTTGGGCATACGCAACCACCTCTGAGACGTACCAGAACCACGTGCCGTGCACGCCGGAACCACCTACTGGACAGACCGGAATCAACTTTTGGGCATGCCGGAACCACCAGTCAGATGTGCCAGAAACACGTGCCCGAGACGCCTGAAGCACCTGCCGAGCACGTCGCAACCACCTGCTCAACTCGCCTGAACCACGTGCCGGACACGCCAAAATCACCTGCCTGCTACACCAGCACCACTTCGGGGACAAGCCGGAATCACGTGAGGGGCATGCCGGCACAGCCTCTCAGACTAAACCTCGTGCCGGACACCACAGAACCACCTGCCGGACAGACCGGAACCACCTGCTGGACACGCCGGATCCACCGGCTCGACCCGCCGGAACGACCGCTGGACATGCAAAATCACCTGCCGGCTACGCCGGAAACCCTTGGCGAACACTCCGGAATCACCTGCCGGGCATGCCGGAACCACGTCTCAGATATGCCAGAACCACGTGCCAATGACCCCGGAAGCACCTGCCGAGCACGCCGGAACCGCCTGCTCGACTCGCCAGAACCACCTGCCGGACACGCAAAAATCACCTGCCGGCTACGCCACAACCAGTTGGGGAACACTTCGGAATCACCTGCCGGGCTTGCTGCAACCACCTGCCGGTCATGCCAAAATCACCTGCCAACTACACCAGTACCACTTGGCGGACACTGTGGAAACACCTGTCGTGCCGGCCAGAACCACATCTCAGACGTGCCAGAACCATGTGCATGAGATGCTGGAACCACACCCCGAACAGACGGAAAACACCTGCCAGACCCGTCTGAACAACCTGCCGAGCACGCCGGAGCCACCTGCTCGACTCGCCGGAACCACCTACCTGACATGCCCAAATCACCAGCCGGGTATGCCAGAACCACTTGGCGGACACTCCGGAATCATCTGCCGGACATGCCGGAACCAGCTCTCAGACACACCAGAACCACGTGCCGGAGACGCCGGAAGCACCTGCCGAGCATGCCGGAGCCACCTGCTCGACTCGCCAGAAACACCTGCCGGACACGCCAAAATCACCTGCCGGGTACGCCAGAACCACCTGGCGGACACTACGGAATCACCTGACGCGCATGCAGGAACCACCTCTCAGACGTGCCGGAAGCACGTGCCGGACACGCCGGAATCACCTACCGGACAGACCGGAACCACCTGCCGAGCACGCCGGAGCCACCTGTTCGACTCGCTGGAACCACCTGCCGGACAGGCCAATATTAACTGCTGGCTATGCCAGAACCACCTGGGGGACGGTCCTTAATCACCTGCCAGCCATCGCGGAACCACCTCTCAGACGTACCAGAACCACCTGCCGGACAAGCTGGAAACACGTCCTGGACAGTCTGGAACCACCTGCCGTCCAAGCCTGAACCACCTGCCAAGCACAACGGAACAACCTGCCAGACACGCCAAAATCACCTGCGTGTTATGCCAGAACCACTTGGAGGACTCTCTGGGATGACCTGCCGGGCATGCCGGAACCACCTCTCAGACGTGCCAGAACCATGTGGCGGACAGTCCGGAATCACCTGTTGGGCATGCGCAACCACCTCTGAGACGTACCAGAAACACATGCTGTGCAGGCTGGAACCACCTACCAGACAGACCGGAGTCACCTTTCGGGCATGCCGGAACCACCTGTCCGATGTGCCAGAAACACGTGCCGGAGACGCCGGAAGCACCTGCCAAGCACGTTGGAACCACCTGCTCAACTCGCCTGAACCACCTGCCGGACATGCCAAAATCACCTGCCGACTATGCCAGAACCACTTGGCGAACACTCCGGAATCACTTGCCGGGCATGCAGGAACCACCTCTCAGACATGCCAGAACCCCGTGCCAATGACCCCGGAAGCACCAGCAGAGCACGCCGGAACCACCTGCTCGACTCGCCAGAACCACCTGCCGATCACGCAGAAATCACCTGCCGGCTACGCCACAACAAGTTGGTGAAAACTTTGGAATCACCTGCCAGGCTTGCTGGAACCACCTGCCGGTCATGCCAAAATCACCTGCCGACTACGCCAGAAACGCTTGGCGGACACTGCGGAAACACCTGTCGGGCCGGCCGGAACCACATCTCAGACGTGCCAGAAACGTGTTCATGAGATGCCGGAACCACACCCCGAACACACGGATGCCACCTGCAAGAACCGCCTGAACCACCTGCTGAGCACGCCGGAACCACCTGCTCGACTCACCGGTACCACCTCCCTGACACGCCAAAATCACCTGCTGCGTATGCCAGAACTACTTGGCGGACACTCCGCAATCATCTGTCGGACATGCCGGAACCAGCTCTCAGACACACCAGAACCAAGTGCCGGAGATGCCGGAAGCACCTGCCGAGCATGCCGGAGCCACCTGCTCGACTCGCCAGAAACACCTGCCGGACACGCCAAAATCACCTGCCGGGTATGCCAGAACCACCTGGCGGACACTATGGAATCACCTGCCACGCATGCCGGAACCACCTCTCAGACGTGCCGGAAGCACATGACAGACACGCCGGAAACACCTACCGGACAGACCGGAACCACCTGCCAAGAACGCCGGAGCCACCTGTTCGACTCGCTGGAACCACCTGCCGGACAGGCCAATATCAACTGCTGGCTATGCCAGAACCACCTGGGGGACAGTCCGGGATCACCTACCAGCCATGGCGGAACCACCTCTCAAACGTACCAGAACCACCAGCCGGAGAAGCTGGAAACACGTCCTGGACAGACTGGAACCACGTGACGGCCATGCCTGAACCACCTGCCGAGCACGGCGGAACCACCTGCCGGACACGCCAAAATCACCTGCGGGCTACGCCAGAACCACTTGGACGACTCTCCGAAATGACCTGCCTGGCATGTTGTAACCACCACTCAGACGTGCCAGAAGCACGTGGCGGACAGTCCGGAATCACCTGTTGGGCATACGCAACCACCTCTGAGACGTACCAGAACCACGTGCCGTGCACGCCGGAACCACCTACCGGACAGACCGGAATCAACTTTTGGGCATGCCGGAACCACCAGTCAGATGTGCCAGAAACACGTGCCGGAGACGCCGGAAGCACCTGCCAAGCACGTTGGAACCACCTGCTCAACTCGCCTGAACCACCTGCCGGACATGCCAAAATCACCTGCCGACTATGCCAGAACCACTTGGCGAACACTCCGGAATCACTTGCCGGGCATGCAGGAACCACATCTCAGACATGCCAGAACCCCGTGCCAATGACCCCGGAAGCACCAGACGAGCACGCCGGAACCACCTGCTCGACTCGCAAGAACCACCTGCCGATCACGCATAAATCACTTGCCGGCTACGCCACAACCAGTTGGTGAACACTTCGGAATCACCTGCCAGGCTTGCTGGAACCACCTGCCGGTCATGCCAAAATCACCTGCCAACTACGCCAGAACCGCTTGGCGGACACTGCGGAAACACCTGTCGGGCCGGCTGGAACCACATCTCAGACGTGCCAGAAACGTGTTCATGAGATGCTGGAACCACACCCCAAACAGACGGATACCACCTGCCAGAACCGCCTGAAACACCTGCTGAGCACGCCGGAACCACCTGCTCGACTCACCGGTACCACCTCCCTGACACGCCAAAATCACCTGCTGGGTATGCCAGAACCACTTGGCGGACACTCCGGAATCATCTGCCGGACATGCCGGAACCAGCTCTCAGACACACCAGAACCAAGTGCCGGAGACGCCGGAAGCACGCGCCGAGCATGCCGGAGCCACCTGCTCGACTCGCCAGAAACACCTGCCGGACACGCCAAAATCACCTGCCGGGTATGCCAGAACCACCTGGCGGACACTACGGAATCACCTGCCGCGCATGCCGGAACCACCTCTCAGACGTGCCGGAAGCACGTGCCAGACACGCCGGAAACACCTACCGGACAGACCGGAACCACCTGCCAAGAACGCCGGAGCCACCTGTTCGACTCGCTGGAACCACCTGCCGGACAGGACAATATCAACTGCTGGCTATGCCAGAACCACCTGGGGGACAGTCCGGGATCACCTGCCAGCCATGGCGGAACCACCTCTCAGACGTACCAGAACCACCTGCCGGAGAAGCTGGAAACACGTCCTGGACAGACTGGAACCACGTGACGGCCATGCCTGAACCACCTGCCGAGCACGGCGGAACCACCTGCCGGACACGCCAAAATCACCTGCGGGCTACGCCAGAACCACTTGGACGACTCTCCGAAATGACCTGCCGGGCATGTTGGAACCACCTCTCAGACGTGCCAGAAGCACGTGGCGGACAGTCCGGAATCACCTGTTGGGCATACGCAACCACCTCTGACACGTACCAGAACCACGTGCCGTGCACGCCGGAACCACCTACCGGACAGACCGGAATCAACTTTTGGGCATGCCGGAACCACCAGTCAGATGTGCCAGAAACACGTGCCGGAGGCGCCGGAAGCACCTGCCGAGCACGTCGCAACCACCTGCTCAACTCGCCTGAACCACCTGCCGGACACGCCAAAATCACCTGCCCGCTACACCAGCACCAGTTCGGGGACAAGCCGGAATCACGTGAGGGGCATGCCAGCACAGCCTCTCAGACTGAACCTCGTGCCGGACACCACAGAACCACCTGCCGGACAGACCGGAACCACCTGCCGGACACGCCGGAACCACCGGCTCGACCCGCCGGAACGACCGCTGGACATGCAAAATCACCTGCCGGCTACGCCGGAAACACTTGGCGAACACTCCGGAATCACCTGCCGGGCATGCCGGAACCACCTCTCAGATATGCCAGAACCACGTGCCAATGACCCCGGAAGCACCTGCCGAGCACGCCGGAACCGCCTGCTCGACTCGCCAGAACCACCTGCCGGACACGCAAAAATCACCTGCCGGCTACGCCACAACCAGTTGGGGAACACTTCGGAATCACCTGCCGGGCTTGCTGGAACCACCTGCCGGTCATGCCAAAATCACCTGCCAACTACGCCAGTACCACTTGGCGGACACTGCGGAAACACCTGTCGGGCCGGCCGGAACCACATCTCAGACGTGCCAGAACCATGTGCATGAGATGCTGGAACCACACCCCGAACAGACGGAAAACACCTGCCAGACCCGTCTGAACAACCTGCCGAGCAGCGTCGGAGCCACCTGCTCGACTCGCCGGAACCACCTACCTGACATGCCCAAATCACCAGCCGGGTATGCCAGAACCACTTGGCGGACACTCCGGAATCATCTGC
>NW_027226967.1:0-17047 GCF_037783145.1 Equus przewalskii
CTTACGTATTGCTCTACCGGACAGACCGGAACCACCTGCCGAGCACGCCGGAGCCACCTGTTCGACTCGCTGGAACCACCTGCCGGACAGGCCAATATCAACTGCTGGCTATGCCAGAACCACCTGGGGGACGGTCCGGAATCACCTGCCAGCCATGGCGGAACCACCTCTCAGACGTACCAGAACCACCTGCCGGAGAAGCTGGAAACACGTCCTGGACAGTCTGGAACCACCTGCCGGCCAAGCCTGAACCACCTGCCAAGCACAACGGAACAACCTGCCAGACACGCCAAAATCACCTGCGTGTTATGCCAGAACCACTTGGAGGACTCTCTGGGATGACCTGCCGGGCATGCCGGAACCACCTCTCAGACGTGCCAGAACCATGTGGCGGACAGTCCGGAATCACCTGTTGGGCATGCGCAACCACCTCTGAGACGTACCAGAACCACATGCCGTGCAGGCTGGAACCACCTACCGGACAGACCGGAATCACCTTTCGGGCATGCCGGAACCACCTGTCAGATGTGCCAGAAACACGTGCCGGAGACGCCGGAAGCACCTGCCAAGCACGTTGGAACCACCTGCTCAACTCGCCTGAACCACCTGCCGGACATGCCAAAATCACCTGCCGACTATGCCAGAACCACTTGGCGAACACTCCGGAATCACTTGCCGGGCATGCAGGAACCACCTCTCAGACATGCCAGAACCCCGTGCCAATGACCCCGGAAGCACCAGCCGAGCACGCCGGAACCACCTGCTCGACTCGCCTGAACCACCTGCCGGACACGCCAAAGTCACCTGCCCGCTACACCAGCACCACTTAAGGGACAAGCCGGAATCACGTGAGGGGCATGCCGGCACAGCCTCTCAGACTGAACCTCGTGCCGGACACCACAGAACCACCTGCCGGACAGACCGGAACCACCTGCCGGACACGCCGGAACCACCGGCTCGAACCGCCGGAACGACCGCTGGACATGCAAAATCACCTGCCGGCTACGCCGGAAACACTTGGCGAACACTCCGGAATCACCTGCCGGGCATGCCGGAACCACCTCTCAGATATGCCAGAACCACGTGCCAATGACCCCGGAAGCACCTGCCGAGCACGCCGGAACCACCTGCTCGACTCGCCAGAACCACCTGCCGGACACGCAAAAATCACCTGCCGGCTACGCCACAACCAGTTGGGGAACACTTCGGAATCACCTGCCGGGCTTGCTGGAACCACCTGCCGGTCATGCCAAAATCACCTGCCAACTACGCCAGTACCACTTGGCGGACACTGTGGAAACACCTGTCGGGCCGGCCGGAACCACATCTCAGACGTGCCAGAACCATGTGCATGAGATGCTGGAACCACACCCCGAACAGACGGAAAACACCTGCCAGACCCGTCTGAACAACCTGCCGAGCACGCCGGAGCCACCTGCTCGACTCGCCGGAACCACCTACCTGACATGCCCAAATCACCAGCCGGGTATGCCAGAACCACTTGGCGGACACTCCGGAATCATCTGCCGGACATGCCGGAACCAGCTCTCAGACACACCAGAACCACGTGCCGGAGACGCCGGAAGCACCTGGCAAGCACGTTGGAACCACCTGCTCAACTCGCCTGAACCACCTGCCGGACATGCCAAAATCACCTGCCGACTATGCCAGAACCACTTTTCGAACACTCCGGAATCACTTGCCGGGCATGCAGGAACCACCTCTCAGACATGCCAGAACCCCGTGCCAATGACCCCGGAAGCACCAGCCGAGCACGCCGGAACCACCTGCTCGACTCGCCAGAACCACCTGCCGATCACGCAAAAATCACCTGCCGGCTACGCCACAACCAGTTGGTGAACACTTTGGAATCACCTGCCAGGCTTGCTGGAACCACCTGCCGGTCATGCCAAAATCACCTGCCAACTACGCCAGAACCGCTTGGCGGACACTGCGGAAACACCTGTCGGGCCGGCCGGAACCACATCTCAGACGTGCCAGAAACGTGTTCATGAGATGCTGGAACCACACCCCGAACAGACGGATACCACCTGCCAGAACCGCCTGAACCACCTGCTGAGCACGCCGGAATCACCTGCTCGACTCACCGGTACCACCTCCCTGACACGCCAAAATCACCTGCTGGGTATGCCAGAACCACTTGGCGGACACTCCGGAATCATCTGCCGGACATGCTGGAACCAGCTCTCAGACAGACCAGAACCAAGTGCCGCAGACGCCGGAAGCACCTGCCGAGCACGCCGGAACCACCTGCTCAACTCGCCAGAACCACCTGCCGGACACGCCAAAATCACCTGCCCGCTACACCAGCACCACTTCGGGGACAAGCCGGAATCACGTGAGGGCCATGCCGGCACAGCCTCTCAGACTGAACCTCGTGCCGGACACCACAGAACCACCTGCCGGACAGACCGGAACCACCTGCCGGACACGCCGGAACCACCGGCTCGACCCGCCGGAACGACCGCTGGACATGCAAAATCACCTGCCGGCTACGCCGGAAATACTTGGCGAACACTCCGGAATCACCTGCCGGGCATGCCGGAACCACCTCTGAGATATGCCAGAACCACGTGCCAATGACCCCGGAAGCACCTGCCGAGCACGCCGGAACCACCTGCTCGACTCGCCAGAACCACCTGCCGGACACGCAAAAATCACCTGCCGGCTACGCCACAACCAGTTGGGGAACACTTCGGAATCACCTGCCGGGCTTGCTGGAACCACCTGCCGGTCATGCCAAAATCACCTGCCAACTACGCCAGTACCACTTGGCGGACACTGTGGAAACACCTGTCGGGCCGGCCGGAACCACATCTCAGACGTGCCAGAACCATGTGCATGAGATGCTGGAACCACACCCCGAACAGACGGAAAACACCTGCCAGACCCGTCTGAACAACCTGCCGAGCACGCCGGAGCCACCTGCTCGACTCGCCGGAACCACCTACCTGACATGCCCAAATCACCAGCCGGGTATGCCAGAACCACTTGGCGGACACTCCGGAATCATCTGCCGGACATGCCGGAACCAGCTCTCAGACACACCAGAACCACGTGCCGGAGACGCCGGAAGCACCTGCCGAGCAAGCCGGAGCCACCTGCTCGACTCGCCAGAAACACCTGCCGGACACGCCAAAATCACCTGCCGGGTACGCCAGAGCCACCTGGCGGACACTCCGAAACCACCTGTCGCGCATGCCGGAACCACCTCTCAGACGTGCCGGAAGCACGTGCCGGACACGCCGGAATCACCTACCGGACAGCCCGGAACCACCTGCCGAGCACGCCGGAGCCACCTGTTCGACTCGCTGGAACCACCTGCCGGACAGGCCAATATCAACTGCTGGCTATGCCAGAACCACCTGGGGGACGGTCCGGAATCACCTGCCAGCCATGGCGGAACCACCTCTCAGACGTACCAGAACCACCTGCCGGAGAAGCTGGAAACACGTCCTGGACAGTCTGGAACCACCTGCCGGCCAAGCCTGAACCACCTGCCAAGCACAACGGAACAACCTGCCAGACACGCCAAAATCACCTGCGTGTTATGCCAGAACCACTTGGAGGACTCTCTGGGATGACCTGCCGGGCATGCCGGAACCACCTCTCAGACGTGCCAGAACCATGTGGCGGACAGTCCGGAATCACCTGTTGGGCATGCGCAACCACCTCTGAGACGTACCAGAACCACATGCCGTGCAGGCTGGAACCACCTACCGGACACACCGGAATCACCTTTCGGGCATGCCGGAACCACCTGTCAGATGTGCCAGAAACACGTGCCGGAGACGCCGGAAGCACCTGCCAAGCACGTTGGAACCACCTGCTCAACTCGCCTGAACCACCTGCCGGACATGCCAAAATCACCTGCCGACTATGCCAGAACCACTTGGCGAACACTCCGGAATCACTTGCCGGGCATGCAGGAACCACCTCTCAGACATGCCAGAACCCCGTGCCAATGACCCCGGAAGCACCAGCCGAGCACGCCGGAACCACCTGCTCGACTCGCCAGAACCACCTGCCGATCACGCAAAAATCACCTGCCGGCTACGCCACAACCAGTTGGTGAACACTTTGGAATCACCTGCCAGGCTTGCTGGAACCACCTGCCAGTCATGCCAAAATCACCTGCCAACTACGCCAGAACCGCTTGGCGGACACTGCGGAAACACCTGTCGGGCCGGCTGGAACCACATCTCAGACGTGCCAGAAACGTGTTCATGAGATGCTGGAACCACACCCCGAACAGACGGATACCACCTGCCAGAACCGCCTGAACCACCTGCTGAGCACGCCGGAACCACCTGCTCGACTCACCGGTACCACCTCCCTGACACGCCAAAATCACCTGCTGGGTATGCCAGAACCACTTGGCGGACACTCTGGAATCATCTGCCGGACATGCCGGAACCAGCTCTCAGACACACCAGAACAAAGTGCCGGAGACGCCGGAAGCACCTGCCGAGCATGCCGGAGCCACCTGCTCGACTCGCCAGAAACACCTGCCGGACACGCCAAAATCACCTGCCGGGTATGCCAGAACCACCTGGCGGACACTACGGAATCACCTGCCGCGCATGCCGGAAGCACCTCTCAGACGTGTCGGAAGCACGTGCCAGACACGCCGGAAACACCTACCGGACAGACCGGAACCACCTGCCAAGAACGCCGGAGCCACCTGTTCGACTCGCTGGAACCACCTGCCGGACAGGCCAATATCAACTGCTGGCTATGCCAGAACCACCTGGGGGACAGTCCGGGATCACCTGCCAGCCATGGCGGAACCACCTCTCAGACGTACCAGAACCACCTGCCGGAGAAGCTGGAAACACGTCCTGGACAGACTGGAACCACGTGACGGCCATGCCTGAACCTCCTGCCGAGCACGGCGGAACCACCTGACGGACACGCCAAAATCACCTGCGGGCTACGCCAGAACCACTTGGACGACTCTCCGAAATGACCTGCCGGGCATGTTGGAACCACCTCTCAGACGTGCCAGAAGCACGTGGCGGACAGTCCGGAATCACCTGTTGGGCATACACAACCACCTCTGAGACGTACCAGAACCACGTGCCGTGCACGCCGGAACCACCTACCGGACAGACCGGAATCAACTTTTGGGCATGCCGGAACCACCAGTCAGATGTGCCAGAAACACGTGCCGGAGACGCCGGAAGCACCTGCCGAGCACGTCGCAACCACCTGCTCAACTCGCCTGAACCACCTGCCGGACACGCCAAAATCACCTGCCCGCTACACCAGCACCACTTCGGGGACAAGCCGGAATCACGTGAGGGGCATGCCGGCACAGCCTCTCAGACTGAACCTCGTGCCGGACACCACAGAACCACCTGCCGGACAGACCGGAACCACCTGCCGGACACGCCGGAACCACCGGCTCGACCCGCCGGAACGACCGCTGGACATGCAAAATCACCTACCGGCTACGCCGGAAACACTTGGCGAACACTCCGGAATCACCTGCGGGCATGCCGGAACCACCTCTCAGATATGCCAGAACCACGTGCCAATGACCCCGGAAGCACCTGCCGAGCACACCGGAACCACCTGCTCGACTCGCCAGAACCACCTGCCGGACACGCAAAAATCACCTGCCGGCTACGCCACAACCAGTTGGGGAACACTTCGGAATCACCTGCCGGGCTTGCTGGAACCACCTGCCGGGTTTGCCAAAATCACCTGCCAACTACGCCAGTACCACTTGGCGGACACTGTGGAAACACCTGTCGGGCCGGCCGGAACCACATCTCAGACGTGCCAGAACCATGTGCATGAGATGCTGGAACCACACCCCGAACAGACGGAAAACACCTGCCAGACCCGTCTGAACAACCTGCCGAGCACGCCGGAGCCACCTGCTCGACTCGCCGGAACCACCTACCTGACATGCCCAAATCACCAGCCGGGTATGCCAGAACCACTTGGCGGACACTCCGGAATCATCTGCCGGACATGCCGGAACCAGCTCTCAGACACACCAGAACCACGTGCTGGAGACGCCGGAAGCACCTGCCGAGCATGCCGGAGCCACCTGCTCGACTCGCCAGAAACACCTGCCGGACACGCCAAAATCACCTGCCGGGTACGCCAGAACCACCTGGCGGACACTCCGAAACCACCTGTCGCGCATGCCGGAACCACCTCTCAGACGTGCCGGAAGCACGTGCCGGACACGCCGGAATCACCTACCGGACAGACCGGAACCACCTGCCGAGCACGCCGGAGCCACCTGTTCGACTCGCTGGAACCACCTGCCGGACAGGCCAATATCAACTGCTGGCTATGCCAGAACCACCTGGGGGACGGTCTGGAATCGCCTGCCAGCCATGGCGGAACCACCTCTCAGACGTACCAGAACCACCTGCCGGAGAAGCTGGAAACACGTCCTGGACAGTCTGGAACCACCTGCCGGCCAAGCCTGAGCCACCTGCCAAGCACAACGGAACAACCTGCCAGACACGCCAAAATCACCTGCGTGTTATGCCAGAACCACTTGGAGGACTCTCTGGGATGACCTGCCGGGCATGCCGGAACCACCTCTCAGACGTGCCAGAACCATGTGGCGGACAGTCCGGAATCACCTGTTGGGCATGCGCAACCACCTCTGAGACGTACCAGAACCACATGCCGTGCAGGCTGGAACCACCTACCGGACACACCGGAATCACCTTTCGGGCATGCCGGAACCACCTGTCAGATGTGCCAGAAACACGTGCCGGAGACGCCGGAAGCACCTGCCAAGCACGTTGGAACCACCTGCTCAACTCGCCTGAACCACCTGCCGGACATGCCAAAATCACCTGCCGACTATGCCAGAACCACTTGGCGAACACTCCGGAATCACTTGCCGGGCATGCAGGAACCACCTCTCAGACATGCCAGAACCCCGTGCCAATGACCCCGGAAGCACCAGCCGAGCACGCCGGAACCACCTGCTCGACTCGCCAGAACCACCTGCCGATCACGCAAAAATCACCTGCCGGCTACGCCACAACCAGTTGGTTAACACTTTGGAATCACCTGCCAGGCTTGCTGGAACCACCTGCCAGTCATGCCAAAATCACCTGCCAACTACGCCAGAACCGCTTGGCGGACACTGCGGAAACACCTGTCGGGCCGGCTGGAACCACATCTCAGACGTGCCAGAAACGTGTTCATGAGATGCTGGAACCACACCCCGAACAGACGGATACCACCTGCCAGAACCGCCTGAACCACCTGCTGAGCACGCCGGAACCACCTGCTCGACTCACCGGTACCACCTCCCTGACACGCCAAAATCACCTGCTGGGTATGCCAGAACCACTTGGCGGACACTCTGGAATCATCTGCCGGACATGCCGGAACCAGCTCTCAGACACACCAGAACAAAGTGCCGGAGACGCCGGAAGCACCTGCCGAGCATGCCGGAGCCACCTGCTCGACTCGCCAGAAACACCTGCCGGACACGCCAAAATCACCTGCCGGGTATGCCAGAACCACCTGGCGGACACTACGGAATCACCTGCCGCGCATGCCGGAAGCACCTCTCAGACGTGTCGGAAGCACGTGCCAGACACGCCGGAAACACCTACCGGACAGACCGGAACCACCTGCCAAGAACGCCGGAGCCACCTGTTCGACTCGCTGGAACCACCTGCCGGACAGGCCAATATCAACTGCTGGCTATGCCAGAACCACCTGGGGGACAGTCCGGGATCACCTGCCAGCCATGGCGGAACCACCTCTCAGACGTACCAGAACCACCTGCCGGAGAAGCTGGAAACACGTCCTGGACAGACTGGAACCACGTGACGGCCATGCCTGAACCTCCTGCCGAGCACGGCGGAACCACCTGACGGACACGCCAAAATCACCTGCGGGCTACGCCAGAACCACTTGGACGACTCTCCGAAATGACCTGCCGGGCATGTTGGAACCACCTCTCAGACGTGCCAGAAGCACGTGGCGGACAGTCCGGAATCACCTGTTGGGCATACACAACCACCTCTGAGACGTACCAGAACCACGTGCCGTGCACGCCGGAACCACCTACCGGACAGACCGGAATCAACTTTTGGGCATGCCGGAACCACCAGTCAGATGTGCCAGAAACACGTGCCGGAGACGCCGGAAGCACCTGCCGAGCACGTCGCAACCACCTGCTCAACTCGCCTGAACCACCTGCCGGACACGCCAAAATCACCTGCCCGCTACACCAGCACCACTTCGGGGACAAGCCGGAATCACGTGAGGGGCATGCCGGCACAGCCTCTCAGACTGAACCTCGTGCCGGACACCACAGAACCACCTGCCGGACAGACCGGAACCACCTGCCGGACACGCCGGAACCACCGGCTCGACCCGCCGGAACGACCGCTGGACATGCAAAATCACCTACCGGCTACGCCGGAAACACTTGGCGAACACTCAGGAATCACCTGCGGGCATGCCGGAACCACCTCTCAGATATGCCAGAACCACGTGCCAATGACCCCGGAAGCACCTGCCGAGCATGCCGGAACCACCTGCTCGACTCGCCAGAACCACCTGCCGGACACGCAAAAATCACCTGCCGGCTACGCCACAACCAGTTGGGGAACACTTCGGAATCACCTGCCGGGCTTGCTGGAACCACCTGCCGGTCATGCCAAAATCACCTGCCAACTACGCCAGTACCACTTGGCGGACACTGTGGAAACACCTGTCGGGCCGGCCGGAACCACATCTCAGACGTGCCAGAACCATGTGCATGAGATGCTGGAACCACACCCCGAACAGACGGAAAACACCTGCCAGACCCGTCTGAACAACCTGCCGAGCACGCGGGAGCCACCTGCTCGACTCGCCGGAACCACATACCTGACATGCATAAATCACCAGCTGGGTATGCCAGAACCACTTGGCGGACACTCCGGAATCATCTGCCGGACATGCCAGAACCAGCTCTCAGACACACCAGAACCACGTCCCGGAGACGCCGGAAGCACCTGCCGAGCATGCCGGAGCCACCTGCTCGACTCGCCAGAAACACCTGCCGGACACGCCAAAATCACCTGCCGGGTACGCCAGAACCACCTGGCGGACACTCCGAAACCACCTTTCGTGCATGCCGGAACCACCTCTCAGACGTGCCGGAAGCACGTGCCGGACACGCCGGAATCACCTACCGGACAGACCGGAACCACCTGCCGAGCACGCCGGAGCCACCTGTTCGACTCGCTGGAACCACCTGCCGGACAAGCCAATATCAACTGCTGGCTATGCCAGAACCACCTGGGGGACGGTCCAGAATCGCCTGCCAGCCATGGCGGAACCACCTCTCAGACGTACCAGAACCACCTGCCGGAGAAGCTGGAAACACGTCCTGGACAGTCTGGAACCACCTGCCGGCCAAGCCTGAACCACCTGCCAAGCACAACGGAACAACCTGCCAGACACGCCAAAATCACCTGCGTGTTATGCCAGAACCACTTGGAGGACTCTCTGGGATGACCTGCCGGGCATGCCGGAACCACCTCTCAGACGTGCCAGAACCATGTGGCGGACAGTCCGGAATCACCTGTTGGGCATGCGCAACCACCTCTGAGACGTACCAGAACCACATGCCGTGCAGGCTGGAACCACCTACCGGACACACCGGAATCACCTTTCGGGCATGCCGGAACCACCTGTCAGATGTGCCAGAAACACGTGCCGGAGACGCCGGAAGCACCTGCCGAGCACGTCGCAACCACCTGCTCAACTCGCCTGAACCACCTGCCGGACACGCCAAAATCACCTGCCCGCTACACCAGCACCACTTCGTGGACAAGCCGGAATCACGTGAGGGGCATGCCGGCACAGCCTCTCAGACTGAACCTCGTGCCGGACACCACAGAACCACCTGCCGGACAGACCGGAACCACCTGCCGGACACGCCGGAACCACCGGCTCGACCCGCCGGAACGACCGCTGGACATGCAAAATCACCTACCGGCTACGCCGGAAACACTTGGCGAACACTCCGGAATCACCTGCGGGCATGCCGGAACCACCTCTCAGATATGCCAGAACCACGTGCCAATGACCCCGGAAGCACCTGCCGAGCACGCCGGAACCACCTGCTCGACTCGCCAGAACCACCTGCCGGACACGCAAAAATCACCTGCCGGCTACGCCACAACCAGTTGGGGAACACTTCGGAATCACCTGCCGGGCTTGCTGGAACCACCTGCCGGTCATGCCAAAATCACCTGCCAACTACGCCAGTACCACTTGGCGGACACTGTGGAAACACCTGTCGGGCCGGCCGGAACCACATCTCAGACGTGCCAGAACCATGTGCATGAGATGCTGGAACCACACCCCGAACAGACGGAAAACACCTGCCAGACCCGTCTGAACAACCTGCCGAGCACGCCGGAGCCACCTGCTCGACTCGCCGGAACCACCTACCTGACATGCCCAAATCACCAGCCGAGTATGCCAGAACCACTTGGCGGACACTCCGGAATCATCTGCCGGACATGCCGGAACCAGCTCTCAGACACACCAGAACCACGTGCCGGAGACGCCGGAAGCACCTGCCGAGCATGCCGGAGCCACCTGCTCGACTCGCCAGAAACACCTGCCGGACACGCCAAAATCACCTGCCGGGTACGCCAGAACCACCTGGCGGACACTCCAAAACCACCTGTCGCGCATGCCGGAACCACCTCTCAGACGTGCCGGAAGCACGTGCCGGACACGCCGGAAACACCTACCGGACAGAC
The DNA here is from genome assembly GCF_037783145.1 of Equus przewalskii. Lineage (NCBI taxonomy): Eukaryota > Metazoa > Chordata > Mammalia > Perissodactyla > Equidae > Equus > Equus przewalskii. The sequence continues at coordinate 10,785 of NW_027226967.1, forward strand.
CGGAACCACCTGCCGAGCACGCCGGAGCCACCTGTTCGACTCGCTGGAACCACCTGCCGGACAGGCCAATATCAACTGCTGGCTATGCCAGAACCACCTGGGGGACGGTCCGGAATCGCCTGCCAGCCATGGCGGAACCACCTCTCAGACGTACCAGAACCACCTGCCGGAGAAGCTGGAAACACGTCCTGGACAGTCTGGAACCACCTGCCGGCCAAGCCTGAACCACCTGCCAAGCACAACGGAACAACCTGCCAGACACGCCAAAATCACCTGCGTGTTATGCCAGAACCACTTGGAGGACTCTCTGGGATGACCTGCCGGGCATGCCGGAACCACCTCTCAGACGTGCCAGAACCATGTGGCGGACAGTCCGGAATCACCTGTTGGGCATGCGCAACCACCTCTGAGACGTACCAGAACCACATGCCGTGCAGGCTGGAACCACCTACCGGACACACCGGAATCACCTTTCGGGCATGCCGGAACCACCTGTCAGATGTGCCAGAAACACGTGCCGGAGACGCCGGAAGCACCTGCCAAGCACGTTGGAACCACCTGCTCAACTCGCCTGAACCACCTGCCGGACATGCCAAAATCACCTGCCGACTATGCCAGAACCACTTGGCGAACACTCCGGAATCACTTGCCGGGCATGCAGGAACCACCTCTCAGACATGCCAGAACCCCGTGCCAATGACCCCGGAAGCACCAGCCGAGCACGCCGGAACCACCTGCTCGACTCGCCAGAACCACCTGCCGATCACGCAAAAATCACCTGCCGGCTACGCCACAACCAGTTGGTGAACACTTTGGAATCACCTGCCAGGCTTGCTGGAACCACCTGCCAGTCATGCCAAAATCACCTGCCAACTACGCCAGAACCGCTTGGCGGACACTGCGGAAACACCTGTCGGGCCGGCCGGAACCACATCTCAGACGTGCCAGAAACGTGTTCATGAGATGCTGGAACCACACCCCGAACAGACGGATACCACCTGCCAGAACCGCCTGAACCACCTGCTGAGCACGCCGGAACCACCTGCTCGACTCACCGGTACCACCTCCCTGACACGCCAAAATCACCTGCCGGGTATGCCAGAACCACTTGGCGGACACTCCGGAATCATCTGCCGGACATGCCGGAACCAGCTCTCAGACACACCAGAACCAAGTGCCGGAGACGCCGGAAGCACCTGCCGAGCACGCCGGAACCACCTGCTCAACTCGCCAGAACCACCTGCCGGACACGCCAAAATCACCTGCCCGCTACACCAGCACCACTTCGGGGACAAGCCGGAATCACGTGAGGGGCATGCCGGCACAGCCTCTCAGACTGAACCTCGTGCCGGACACCACAGAACCACCTGCCGGACAGACCGGAACCACCTGCCGGACACGCCGGAACCACCGGCTCGACCCGCCGGAACGACCGCTGGACATGCAAAATCACCTGCCGGCTACGCCGGAAACACTTGTCGAACACTCCGGAATCACCTGCCGGGCATGCCGGAACCACCTCTCAGATATGCCAGAACCACGTGCCAATGACCCCGGAAGCACCTGCCGAGCACGCCGGAACCACCTGCTCGACTCGCCAGAACCACCTGCCGGACACGCAAAAATCACCTGCCGGCTACGCCACAACCAGTTGGGGAACACTTCGGAATCACCTGCCGGGCTTGCTGGAACCACCTGCCGGTCATGCCAAAATCACCTGCCAACTACGCCAGTACCACTTGGCGGACACTGTGGAAACACCTGTCGGGCCGGCCGGAACCACATCTCAGACGTGCCAGAACCATGTGCATGAGATGCTGGAACCACACCCCGAACAGACGGAAAACACCTGCCAGACCCGTCTGAACAACCTGCCGAGCACGCCGGAGCCACCTGCTCGACTCGCCGGAACCACCTACCTGACATGCCCAAATCACCAGCCGGGTATGCCAGAACCACTTGGCGGACACTCCGGAATCATCTGCCGGACATGCCGGAACCAGCTCTCAGACACACCAGAACCACGTGCCGGAGACGCCGGAAGCACCTGCCGAGCATGCCGGAGCCACCTGCTCGACTCGCCAGAAACACCTGCCGGACACGCCAAAATCACCTGCCGGGTACGCCAGAACCACCTGGCGGACACTCCGAAACCACCTGTCGCGCATGCCGGAACCACCTCTCAGACGTGCCGGAAGCACGTGCCGGACACGCCGGAATCACCTACCGGACAGACCGGAACCACCTGCCGAGCACGCCGGAGCCACCTGTTCGACTCGCTGGAACCACCTGCCGGACAGGCCAATATCAACTGCTGGCTATGCCAGAACCACCTGGGGGACGGTCCGGAATCACCTGCCAGCCATGGCGGAACCACCTCTCAGACGTACCAGAACCACCTGCCGGAGAAGCTGGAAACACGTCCTGGACAGTCTGGAACCACCTGCCGGCCAAGCCTGAACCACCTGCCAAGCACAACGGAACAACCTGCCAGACACGCCAAAATCACCTGCGTGTTATGCCAGAACCACTTGGAGGACTCTCTGGGATGACCTGCCGGGCATGCCGGAACCACCTCTCAGACGTGCCAGAACCATGTGGCGGACAGTCCGGAATCACCTGTTGGGCATGCGCAACCACCTCTGAGACGTACCAGAACCACATGCCGTGCAGGCTGGAACCACCTACCGGACAGACCGGAATCACCTTTCGGGCATGCCGGAACCACCTGTCAGATGTGCCAGAAACACGTGCCGGAGACGCCGGAAGCACCTGCCGAGCACGTTGGAACCACCTGCTCAACTCGCCTGAACCACCTGCCGGACATGCCAAAATCACCTGCCGACTATGCCAGAACCACTTGGCGAACACTCCGGAATCACTTGCCGGGCATGCAGGAACCACCTCTCAGACATGCCAGAACCCCGTGCCAATGACCCCGGAAGCACCAGCCGAGCACGCCGGAACCACCTGCTCGACTCGCCAGAACCACCTGCCGATCACACAAAAATCACCTGCCGGCTACGCCACAACCAGTTGGTGAACACTTTGGAATCACCTGCCAGGCTTGCTGGAACCACCTGCCAGTCATGCCAAAATCACCTGCCAACTACGCCAGAACGCTTGGCGGACACTGCGGAAACACCTGTCGGGCTGGCTGGAACCACATCTCAGACGTGCCAGAAACGTGTTCATGAGATGCTGGAACCACACCCCGAACAGACGGATACCACCTTTCAGAACCGCCTGAACCACCTGCTGAGCACGCCGGAACCACCTGCTCGACTCACCGGTACCACCTCCCTGACACGCCAAAATCACCTGCTGGGTATGCCAGAACAACTTGGCGGACACTCCGGAATCATCTGCCGGACATGCCGGAACCAGCTCTCAGACACTCCAGAACCAAGTGCCGAAGACGCCGGAAGCACCTGCCGAGCATGCCGGAGCCACCTGCTCGACTAGCCAGAAACACCTGCCGGACACTACGGAATCACCTGCCGCGCATGCCGGAACCACCTCTCAGACGTGCCGGAAGCACGTGCCGGACACGCCGGAAACACCTACCGGACAGACCGGTACCACCTGCCAAGAACGCCGGAGCCACCTGTTCGACTCACTGGAACCACCTGCCGGACAGGCCAATATCAACTGCTGGCTATGCCAGAACCACCTGGGGGACAGTCCGGGATCACCTGCCAGCCATGGCGGAACCACCTCTCAGACGTACCAGAACCACCTGCCGGAGAAGCTGGAAACACGTCCTGGACAGACTGGAACCACGTGACGGCCATGCCTGAGCCACCTGCCGAGCACGGCGGAAGCACCTGCCGGACACGCCAAAATCACCTGCGGGCTACGCCAGAACCACTTGGACGACTCTCCGAAATGACCTGCCGGGCATGTTGGAACCACCTCTCAGACGTGCCAGAAGCACGTGGCGGACAGTCCGGAATCACCTGTTGGGCATACGCAACCACCTCTGACACGTACCAGAACCACGTGCCGTGCACGCCGGAACCACCTGCCGGACAGACCGGAATCAACTTTTGGGCATGCCGGAACCACCAGTCAGATGTGCCAGAAACACGTGCCGGAGACGCCGGAAGCACCTGCCGAGCACGTTGCAACCACCTGCTCAACTCGCCTGAACCACCTGCCGGACACGCCAAAGTCACCTGCCCGCTACACCAGCACCACCTAAGGGACAAGCCGGAATCACGTGAGGGGCATGCCGGCACAGCCTCTCAGACTGAACCTCGTGCCGGACACCACAGAACCACCTGCCGGACAGACCGGAACCACCTGCCGGACACGCCGGAACCACCAGCTCGACCCGCTGGAACGACCGCTGGACATGCAAAATCACCTGCCGGCTACGCCGGAAACACTTGGCGAACACTCCGGAATCACCTGCCGGGCATGCCGGAACCACCTCTGAGATATGCCAGAACCACGTGCCAATGACCCCGGAAGCACCTGCCGAGCACGCCGGAACCACCTGCTCGACTCGCCAGAACCACCTGCCGGACACGCAAAAATCACCTGCCGGCTACGCCACAACCAGTTGGGGAACACTTCGGAATCACCTGCCGGGCTTGCTGGAACCACCTGCCGGTCATGCCAAAATCACCTGCCAACTACGCCAGTACCACTTGGCGGACACTGTGGAAACACCTGTCGGGCCGGCCGGAACCACATCTCAGACGTGCCAGAACCATGTGCATGAGATGCTGGAACCACACCCCGAACAGACGGAAAACACCTGCCAGACCCGTCTGAACAACCTGCCGAGCACGCCGGAGCCACCTGCTCGACTCGCCGGAACCACCTACCTGACATGCCCAAATCACCAGCCGGGTATGCCAGAACCACTTGGCGGACACTCCGGAATCATCTGCCGGACATGCCGGAACCAGCTCTCAGACACACCAGAACCACGTGCCGGAGACGCCGGAAGCACCTGCCGAGCACGCCGGAACCACCTGCTCAACTCGCCAGAACCACCTGCCGGACACGCCAAAATCACCTGCCCGCTACACCAGCACCACTTCGGGGACAAGCCGGAATCACGTGAGGGCCATGCCGGCACAGCCTCTCAGACTGAACCTCGTGCCGGACACCACAGATCCACCTGCCGGACAGACCGGAACCACCTGCCGGACACGCCGGAACCACCGGCTCGACCCGCCGGAACGACCGCTGGACATGCAATATCACCTGCCGGCTACGCCGGAAATACTTGGCGAACACTCCGGAATCACCTGCCGGGCATGCCGGAACCACCTCTCAGATATGCCAGAACCACGTGCCAATGACCCCGGAAGCACCTGCCGAGCACGCCGGAACCACCTGCTCGACTCGCCAGAAACACCTGCCGGACACGCAAAAATCACCTGCCGGCTACGCGACAACCAGTTGGGGAACACTTCGGAATCACCTGCCGGGCTTGCTGGAACCACCTGCCGGTCATGCCAAAATCACCTGCCAACTACGCCAGTACCACTTGGCGGACACTGTGGAAACACCTGTCGGGCCGGCCGGAACCACATCTCAGACGTGCCAGAACCATGTGCATGAGAGGCTGGAACCACACCCCGAACAGACGGAAAACACCTGCCAGACCCGTCTGAACAACCTGCCGAGCACGCCGGAGCCACCTGCTCGACTCGCCGGAACCACCTACCTGACATGCCCAAATCACCAGCCGGGTATGCCAGAACCACTTGGCGGACACTCCGGAATCATCTGCCGGACATGCCGGAACCAGCTCTCAGACACACCAGAACCACGTGCCGGAGACGCCGGAAGCACCAGCCGAGCAAGCCGGAGCCACCTGCTCGACTCGCCAGAAACACCTGCCGGACACGCCAAAATCACCTGCCGGGTACGCCAGAACCACCTGGCGGACACTCCGAAACCACCTGTCGCGCATGCCGGAACCACCTCTCAGACGTGCCGGAAGCACGTGCCGGACACGCCGGAATCACCTACCGGACAGACCGGAACCACCTGCCGAGCACGCCAGAGCCACCTGTTCGACTCGCTGGAACCACCTGCCGGACAGGCCAATATCAACTGCTGGCTATGCCAGAACCACCTGGGGGACGGTCCGGAATCACCTGCCAGCCATGGCGGAACCACCTCTCAGACGTACCAGAACCACCTGCCGGAGAAGCTGGAAACACGTCCTGGACAGTCTGGAACCACCTGCCGGCCAAGCCTGAACCACCTGCCAAGCACAACGGAACAACCTGCCAGAC
>NW_027226968.1:0-26617 GCF_037783145.1 Equus przewalskii
GGCAGGTGGTTCTGGTACGTCTGAGAGGTGGTTCCGCCATGGCTGGCAGGTGATTCCGGACCGTCCCCCAGGTGGTTCTGGCATAGCCAGCAGTTGATATTGGCCTGTCCGGCAGGTGGTTCCAGCGAGTCGAACAGGTGGCTCCGGCGTGCTCGGCAGGTGGTTCCGGTCTGTCCGGTAGGTGATTCCGGCGTGTCCGGCACGTGCTTCCGGCACGTCTGAGAGGTGGTTCGGGCATGCGCGACAGCTGATTTCGGAGTGTCCGCCAGGTGGTTCTGGCATACCTGGCAGGTGATTTTGGCGTGTCCAGCAGGTGTTTCTGGCGAGTCGAGCAGGTGGCTCCGGCATGCTCGGCAGGTGCTTCCGGCGTCTCCGGCACGTGGTTCTGGTGTGTCTGAGAGCTGGTTCCGGCATGTCCGGCAGATGATTCCGGAGTGTCCGCCAAGTGGTTCTGGCATACCCGGCTGGTGATTTGGGCATGTCAGGTAGGTGGTTCCGGGGAGTCGAGCAGGTGGCTCCAGCGTGCTCGGCAGGTTGTTCAGACGGGTCTGGCAGGTGTTTTCCGTCTGTTCGGGGTGTGGTTCCAGCATCTCATGCACATGGTTCTGGCACGTCTGAGATGTGGTTCCAGCCAGCCCGACAGGTGTTTCCACAGTGTCCGCCAAGTGGTACTGGCGTAGTTGGCAGGTGATTTTGGCATGACCGGCAGGTGGTTCCAGCAAGCCCGGCAGGTGATTCCGAAGTGTTCCCCAACTGGTTGTGGCGTAGCCGGCAGGTGATTTCTGCGTGTCCGGCAGGTGGTTCTGGCGAGTCGAGCAGGTGGTTCCGGCGTGCTCGGCAGGTGCTTCCGGGGTCATTGTCACGTGGTTCTGGCATATCTGAGAGGTGGTTCCGGCATGCCCGGCAGGTGATTCTGGAGTGTTCGCCAAGTGTTTCCGGCGTAGCCGGCAGGTGATTTTGCATGTCCAGCGGTCGTTCCGGCGGGTCGAGGCAGTGGTTCCGGCGTGTCCGGCAGGTGGTTCCGGTCTGTCCGGCAGGTGGTTCTGTGGTGTCCGGCACGAGGTTCAGTCTGAGAGGCTGTGCCGGCATGCCCCTCACGTGATTCCGGCTTGTCCCCGAAGTGGTGCTGGTGTAGCGGGCAGGTGATTTTGGCGTGTCCGGCAGGTGGTTCAGGAGAGTCGAGCAGGTGGTTCCGGCGTGCTGAGCAGGTGGTTCAGGCGGTTCTGGCAGGTGGTATCCGTCTGTTCGGGGTGTGGTTCCAGCATCTCATGAACACGTTTCTGGCACGTCTGAGATGTGGTTCCAGCCGGCCCGACAGGTGTTTCCACAGTGTCCGCCAAGCGGTTCTGGCGTAGTTGGCAGCTGATTTTGGCATGACCGGCAGGTGGTTCCAGCAAGCCTGGCAGGTGATTCCAAAGTGTTCACCAACTGGTTGTGGCGTAGCCGGCAGGTGATTTTTGCGTGATCGGCAGGTGGTTCTGGCGAGTCGAGCAGGTGGTTCCGGCGTGCTCGGCTGGTGCTTCCGGGGTCATTGGCACGGGGTTCTGGCATGTCTGAGAGGTGGTTCCTGCATGCCCGTCAAGTCATTCCGGAGTGTTGGCCAAGTGGTTCTGGCATAGTCGGCAGGTGATTTTGGCATGTCCGGCAGGTGGTTCAGGCGAGTTGAGCAGGTGGTTCCAACGTGCTTGGCAGGTGCTTCCGGCGTCTCCGGCACGTGTTTCTGGCACATCTGACAGGTGGGTCCGGCATGCCCGAAAGGTGATTCCGGTCTGTCCGGTAGGTGGTTCCAGCCTGCACGGCATGTGGTTCTGGTACGTCTCAGAGGTGGTTGCGCATGCCCAACAGGTGATTCCGGACTGTCCGCCACATGGTTCTGGCACGTCTGAGAGGTGGTTCCGGCATGCCCGGCAGGTCATTTCGGAGAGTCGTCCAAGTGGTTCTGGCATAACACGCAGGTGATTTTGGCGTGTCTGGCAGGTTGTTCCGTTGTGCTTGGCAGGTGGTTCAGGCTTGGCCGGCAGGTGGTTCCAGACTGTCCAGGACGTGTTTCCAGCTTCTCCGGCAGGTGGTTCTGGTACGTCTGAGAGGTGGTTCCGCCATGGCTGGCAGGAAATTCCGGACCGTCCCCCAGGTGGTTCTGGCATAGCCAGCAGTTGATATTGGCCTGTCTGGCAGGTGGTTCCAGCGAGTCGAACAGGTGGCTCCGGCGTGCTCGGCAGGTGGTTCCGGTCTGTTCGGTAGGTGATTCCGGCGTGTCCGGCACGTGCTTCCGGCACGTCTGAGAGGTGGTTCCGGCATGCGCGACAGGTGATTTCGGATTGTCCGCCAGGTGGTTCTGGCGTACCCGGCAGGTGATTTTGGCGTGTCCGGCAGGTGTTTCTGGCGAGTCGAGCAGGTGGCTCCGGCATGCTCGGCAGGTGCTTCCGGCGTCTCCGGCACGTGGTTCTGGTGTGTCTGAGAGCTGGTTCCGGCATGTCCGGCAGATGATTCCGGAGTGTCCGCCAAGTGGTTCTGGCATACCCGGCTGGTGATTTGGGCATGTCAGGTAGGTGGCTCCGGCGTGCTCGGCAGGTTGTTCAGACGGGTCTGGCAGGTGTTTTCCGTCTGTTCGGGGTGTGGTTCCAGCATCTCATGCACATGGTTCTGGCACGTCTGAGATGTGGTTCCGGCCGGCCCGACAGGTGTTTCCACAGTGTCCGCCAAGTGGTACTGGCGTAGTTGGCAGGTGATTTTGGCATGACCGGCAGGTGGTTCCAGCAAGCCCGGCAGGTGATTCCGAAGTGTTCCCCAACTGGTTGTGGCGTAGCCGGCAGGTGATTTTTGCGTGTCCGGCAGGTGGTTCTGGCGAGTCGAGCAGGTGGTTCCGGCGTGCTCGGCAGGTGCTTCCGGGGTCATTGGCACGTGGTTCTGGCATATCTGAGAGGTGGTTCCGGCATGCCCGGCAGGTGATTCCGGAGTGTTCGCCAAGTGTTTCCGGCGTAGCCGGCAGGTGATTTTGCATGTCCAGCGGTCGTTCCGGCGGGTCGAGCCGGTGGTTCCGGCGTGTCCGGCAGGTGGTTCCGGTCTGTCCGGCAGGTGGTTCTGTGGTGTCCGGCACGAGGTTCAGTCTGAGAGGCTGTGCCGGCATGCCCCTCACGTGATTCCGGCTTGTCCCCGAAGTGGTGCTGGTGTAGCGGGCAGGTGATTTTGGCGTGTCCGGCAGGTGGTTCAGGCGAGTTGAGCAGGTGGTTGCGACGTGCTCGGCAGGTGCTTCCGGCGTCTCCGGCACGTGTTTCTGGCACATCTGACTGGTGGTTCCGGCATGCCCAAGAGTTGATTCCGGTCTGTCCGGTAGGTGGTTCCGGCGTGCACGGCACGTGGTTCTGGTACGTGTCAGAGGTGGTTGCGTATGCCCAACAGGTGATTCCGGACTGTCCGCCACGTGCTTCTGGCACGTCTGAGAGGTGGTTCCAACATGCCCGGCAGGTCATTTCGGAGAGTCGTCCAAGTGGTTCTGGCGTAGCCCGCAGGTGATTTTGGCGTGTCCGGCAGGTGGTTCCGCCGTGCTCGGCAGGTGGTTCAGGCATGGCCGTCACGTGGTTCCAGTCTGTCCAGGACGTGTTTCCAGCTTCTCCGGCAGGTGGTTCTGGTACGTCTGAGAGGTGGTTCCGCCATGGCTGGCAGGTGATCCCGGACTGTCCCCCAGGTGGTTCTGGCATAGCCAGCAGTTGATATTGGGCTGTCCGGCAGGTGGTTCCAGCGAGTCGAACAGGTGGCTCCGGCATGCTCGGCAGGTGGTTCCGGTCTGTCCGGTAGGTGTTTCCGGCGTGTCTGGCACGTGCTTCCGGCACGTCTGAGAGGTGGTTCCGGCATGCGTAGCAGGTGATTCCGTAGTGTCCGCCAGATGGTTCTGGCATACCCGGCAGGTGATTTTGGCGTGTCCGGCAGGTGTTTCTGGCGAGTCGAGCAGGTGGCTCCGGCATGCTCGGCATGTCCTTCCGGCGTCTCCGGCACTTGGTTCTGGTGTGTCTGAGAGCTGGTTCCGGCATGTCCGGCAGATGATTCCGGAGTGTCCGCCAAGTGGTTCTGGCATACCCAGCAGGTGATTTTGGCGTGTCAGGGAGGTGGTACCGGTGAGTCGAGCAGGTGGTTCCGGCGTGCTCAGCAGGTGGTTCAGGCGGTTCTGGCAGGTGGTATCCGTCTGTTCGGGGTGTGGTTCCAGCATCTCATGAACACGTTTCTGGCACGTCTGAGATGTGGTTCCAGCCGGCCCGACAGGTGTTTCCGCAGTGTCCGCCAAGCGGTTCTGGCGTAGTTGGCAGGTGATTTTGGCATGACTGGCAGGTGGTTCCAGCAAGCCTGGCAGGTGATTCCAAAGTGTTCACCAACTGGTTGTGGCGTAGCCGGCAGGTGATTTTTGCGTGATCGGCAGGTGGTTCTGGCGAGTCGAGCAGGTGGTTCCGGCGTGCTCGGCTGGTGCTTCCGGGGTCATTGGCACGGGGTTCTGGCATGTCTGAGAGGTGGTTCCTGCATGCCCGGCAAGTGATTCCGGAGTGTTCGCCAAGTGGTTCTGGCATAGTCGGCAGGTGATTTTGGCATGTCCGGCAGGTGGTTCAGGCGAGTTGAGCAGGTGGTTCCAACGTGCTTGGCAGGTGCTTCCGGCGTCTCCGGCACGTGTTTCTGGCACATCTGACAGGTGGTTCCGGCATGCCCGAAAGGTGATTCCGGTCTGTCCGGTAGGTGGTTCCAGCCTGCACGGCATGTGGTTCTGGTACGTCTCAGAGGTGGTTGCGCATGCCCAACAGGTGATTCCGGACTGTCCGCCACATGGTTCTGGCACGTCTGAGAGGTGGTTCCAGCATGCCCGGCAGGTCATCCCAGAGAGTCCTCCAAGTGGTTCTGGCATAACACGCAGGTGATTTTGGCGTGTCTGGCAGGTTGTTCCGTTGTGCTTGGCAGGTGGTTCAGGACTGGCCGGCAGGTGGTTCCAGACTGTCCAGGACGTGTTTCCAGCTTCTCCGGCAGGTGGTTCTGGTACGTCTGAGAGGTGGTTCCGCCATGGCTGGCAGGTGATTCCGGACCGTCCCCCAGGTGGTTCTGGCATAGCCAGCAGTTGATATTGGCCTGTCCGGCAGGTGGTTCCAGCGAGTCGAACAGGTGGCTCCGGCGTGCTCGGCAGGTGGTTCCGGTCTGTCCGGTAGGTGATTCCGGCGTGTCCGGCACGTGCTTCCGGCACGTCTGAGAGGTGGTTCCGGCATGCGCGACAGGTGATTTCGGAGTGTCCGCCAGGTGGTTCTGGCGTACCCGGCAGGTGATTTTGGCGTGTCCGGCAGGTGTTTCTGGCGAGTCGAGCAGGTGGCTCCGGCATGCTCGGCAGGTGCTTCCGGCGTCTCCGGCACGTGGTTCTGGTGTGTCTGAGAGCTGGTTCCGGCATGTCCGGCAGATGATTCCGGAGTGTCCGCCAAGTGGTTCTGGCATACCCGGCTGGTGATTTGGGCATGTCAGGTAGGTGGTGGCTCGCGGGCGTGCTCGGCAGGTTGTTCAGACGGGTCTGGCAGGTGTTTTCCGTCTGTTCGGGGTGTGGTTCCAGCATCTCATGCACATGGTTCTGGCACGTCTGAGATGTGGTTCCGGCCGGCCCGACAGGTGTTTCCACAGTGTCCGCCAAGTGGTACTGGCGTAGTTGGCAGGTGATTTTGGCATGACCGGCAGGTGGTTCCAGCAAGCCCGGCAGGTGATTCCGAAGTGTTCCCCAACTGGTTGTGGCGTAGCCGGCAGGTGATTTTTGCGTGTCCGGCAGGTGGTTCTGGCGAGTCGAGCAGGTGGTTCCGGCGTGCTCGGCAGGTGCTTCCGGGGTCATTGGCACGTGGTTCTGGCATATCTGAGAGGTGGTTCCGGCATGCCCGGCAGGTGATTCCGGAGTGTTCGCCAAGTGTTTCCGGCGTAGCCGGCAGGTGATTTTGCATGTCCAGCGGTCGTTCCGGCGGGTCGAGGCAGTGGTTCCGGCGTGTCCGGCAGGTGGTTCCGGTCTGTCCGGCAGGTGGTTCTGTGGTGTCCAGCACGAGGTTCAGTCTGAGAGGCTGTGCCGGCATGCCCCTCACGTGATTCCGGCTTGTCCCCGAAGTGGTGCTGGTGTAGCCGGCAGGTGATTTTGGCGTGTCCGGCAGGTGGTTCAGGAGAGTCGAGCAGGTGGTTCCGGCGTGCTGAGCAGGTGGTTCAGGTGGTTCTGGCAGGTGGTATCCGTCTGTTCGGGGTGTGGTTCCAGCATCTCATGAACACGTTTCTGGCACGTCTGAGATGTGGTTCCAGCCGGCCCGACAGGTGTTTCCGCAGTGTCCGCCAAGCGGTTCTGGCGTAGTTGGCAGCTGATTTTGGCATGACCGGCAGGTGGTTCCAGCAAGCCTGGCAGGTGATTCCAAAGTGTTCACCAACTGGTTGTGGCGTAGCCGGCAGGTGATTTTTGCGTGATCGGCAGGTGGTTCTGGCGAGTCGAGCAGGTGGTTCCGGCGTGCTCGGCTGGTGCTTCCGGGGTCATTGGCACGGGGTTCTGGCATGTCTGAGAGGTGGTTCCTGCATGCCCAGCAAGTGATTCCGGAGTGTTCGCCAAGTGGTTCTGGCATAGTCGGCAGGTGATTTTGGCATGTCCGGCAGGTGGTTCAGGCGAGTTGAGCAGGTGGTTCCAACGTGCTTGGCAGGTGCTTCCGGCGTCTCCGGCACGTGTTTCTGGCACATCTGACAGGTGGTTCCGGCATGCCCGAAAGGTGATTCCGGTCTGTCCGGTAGGTGGTTCCAGCCTGCACGGCATGTGGTTCTGGTACGTCTCAGAGGTGGTTGCGCATGCCCAACAGGTGATTCCGGACTGTCCGCCACATGGTTCTGGCACGTCTGAGAGGTGGTTCCGGCATGCCCGGCAGGTCATTTCGGAGAGTCCTCCAAGTGGTTCTGGCATAACACGCAGGTGATTTGGGCGTGTCTGGCAGGTTGTTCCGTTGTGCTTGGCAGGTGGTTCAGGCTTGGCCGGCAGGTGGTTCCAGACTGTCCAGGACGTGTTTCCAGCTTCTCCGGCAGGTGGTTCTGGTACGTCTGAGAGGTGGTTCCGCCATGGCTGGCAGGTGATTCCGGACCGTCCCCCAGGTGGTTCTGGCATAGCCAGCAGTTGATATTGGCCTGTCCGGCAGGTGGTTCCAGCGAGTCGAACAGGTGGCTCCGGCGTGCTCGGCAGGTGGTTCCGGTCTGTCCGGTAGGTGATTCCGGCGTGTCCGGCACGTGCTTCCGGCACGTCTGAGAGGTGGTTCCGGCATGCGCGACAGGTGATTTCGGAGAGTCCGCCAGGTGGTTCTGGCGTACCCGGCAGGTGATTTTGGCGTGTCCAGCAGGTGTTTCTGGCGAGTCGAGCAGGTGGCTCCGGCATGCTCGGCAGGTGCTTCCGGCGTCTCCGGCACGTGGTTCTGGTGTGTCTGAGAGCTGGTTCCGGCATGTCCGGCAGATGATTCCGGAGTGCCCGCCAAGTGGTTCTGGCATTCCCAGCTGGTGATTTGGGCATGTCAGGTAGGTCGTTCCGGCGGGTCGAGGCAGTGGTTCCGGCGTGTCCGGCAGGTGGTTCCGGTCTGTCCGGCAGGTGGTTCTGTGGTGTCCGGCACGAGGTTCAGTCTGAGAGGCTGTGCCGGCATGCCCCTCACGTGATTCCGGCTTGTCCCCGAAGTGGTGCTGGTGTAGCGGGCAGGTGATTTTGGCGTGTCCGGCAGGTGGTTCAGGCGAGTTGAGCAGGTGGTTGCGATGTGCTCGGCAGGTGCTTCCGGCGTCTCCGGCACGTGTTTCTGGCACATCTGACTGGTGGTTCCGGCATGCCCAAAAGTTGATTCCGGTCTGTCCGGTAGGTGGTTCCGGCGTGCACGGCACGTGGTTCTGGTACGTGTCAGAGGTGGTTGCGTATGCCCAACAGGTGATTCCGGACTGTCCGCCACATGCTTCTGGCACGTCTGAGAGGTGGTTCCAACATGCCCAGCAGGTCATTTCGGAGAGTCGTCCAAGTGGTTCTGGCGTAGCCCGCAGGTGATTTTGGCGTGTCTGGCAGGTTGTTCCGTTGTGCTTGGCAGGTGGTTCAGGCTTGGCCGGCAGGTGGTTCCAGACTGTCCAGGACGTGTTTCCAGCTTCTCCGGCAGGTGGTTCTGGTAGGTCTGAGAGGGTGTTCCGCCATGGCTGGCAGGTGATTCCGGACCGTCCCCCAGGTGGTTCTGGCATAGCCAGCAGTTGATATTGCCCTGTCCGGCAGGTGGTTCCAGCGAGTCGAACAGGTGGCTCCGGCGTGCTCGGCAGGTGGTTCCGGTCTGTCCGGTAGGTGATTCCGGCGTGTCCGGCACGTGCTTCCGGCACGTCTGAGAGGTGGTTCGGGCATGCGCGACAGCTGATTTCGGAGTGTCCGCCAGGTGGTTCTGGCGTACCTGGCAGGTGATTTTGGCGTGTCCAGCAGGTGTTTCTGGCGAGTCGAGCAGGTGGTTCCGGCATGCCCGGCAGGTGATTCCGGAGTGTTCGCCAAGTGTTTCCGGCGTAGCCGGCAGGTGATTTTGCATGTCCAGCGGTCGTTCCGGCGGGTCGAGCCGGTGGTTCCGGCGTGTCCGGCAGGTGGTCCCGGTCTGTCCGGCAGGTGGTTCTGTGGTGTCCGGCACGAGGTTCAGTCTGAGAGGCTGTGCCGGCATGCCCCTCACGTGATTCCGGCTTGTCCCCGAGTGGTGCTGGTGTAGCGGGCAGGTGATTTTGGCGTGTCCGGCAGGTGTTTCTGGCGAGTCGAGCAGGTGGCTCCGGCATGCTCGGCAGGTGCTTCCGGCGTCTCCGGCACGTGGTTCTGGTGTGTCTGAGAGCTGGTTCCGGCATGTCCTGCAGATGATTCCGGAGTGTCCGCCAAGTGGTTCTGGCATACCCGGCTGGTGATTTGGGCATGTCAGGTAGGTGGTTCCGGCGAGTCGAGCAGGTGGCTCCAGCGTGCTCGGCAGGTTGTTCAGACGGGTCTGGCAGGTGTTTTCCGTCTGTTCGGGGTGTGGTTCCAGCATCTCATGCACATGGTTCTGGCACGTCTGAGATGTGGTTCCGGCCGGCCCGACAGGTGTTTCCACAGTGTCCGCCAAGTGGTACTGGCGTAGTTGGCAGGTGATTTTGGCATGACCGGCAGGTGGTTCCAGCAAGCCCGGCAGGTGATTCCGAAGTGTTCCCCAACTGGTTGTGGCGTAGCCGGCAGGTGATTTCTGCGTGTCCGGCAGGTGGTTCTGGCGAGTCGAGCAGGTGGTTCCGGCGTGCTCGGCAGGTGCTTCCGGGGTCATTGTCACGTGGTTCTGGCATATCTGAGAGGTGGTTCCGGCATGCCCGGCAGGTGATTCCGGAGTGTTCGCCAAGTGTTTCCGGCGTAGCCGGCAGGTGATTTTGCATGTCCAGCGGTCGTTCCGGCGGGTCGAGGCAGTGGTTCCGGCGTGTCCGGCAGGTGGTTCCGGTCTGTCCGGCAGGTGGTTCTGTGGTGTCCGGCACGAGGTTCAGTCTGAGAGGCTGTGCCGGCATGCCCCTCACGTGATTCCGGCTTGTCCCCGAAGTGGTGCTGGTGTAGCCGGCAGGTGATTTTGGCGTGTCCGGCAGGTGGTTCAGGAGAGTCGAGCAGGTGGTTCCGGCGTGCTGAGCAGGTGGTTCAGGTGGTTCTGGCAGGTGGTATCCGTCTGTTCGGGGTGTGGTTCCAGCATCTCATGAACACGTTTCTGGCACGTCTGAGACGTGGTTCCAGCCGGCCCGACAGGTGTTTCCGCAGTGTCCGCCAAGCGGTTCTGGCGTAGTTGGCAGCTGATTTTGGCATGACCGGCAGGTGGTTCCAGCAAGCCTGGCAGGTGATTCCAAAGTGTTCACCAACTGGTTGTGGCGTAGCCGGCAGGTGATTTTTGCGTGATCGGCAGGTGGTTCTGGCGAGTCGAGCAGGTGGTTCCGGCGTGCTCGGCTGGTGCTTCCGGGGTCATTGTCACGGGGTTCTGGCATGTCTGAGAGGTGGTTCCTGCATGCCCAGCAAGTGATTCCGGAGTGTACGCCAAGTGGTTCTGGCATAGTCGGCAGGTGATTTTGGCATGTCAGGTAGGTGGTTCAGGCGAGTCGAGCAGGTGGTTCCGGCGTGCTCGGCAGGTGCTTCCGGGGTCATTGGCACGTGGTTCTGGCATATCTGAGAGGTGGTTCCGGCATGCCCGGCAGGTGATTCCGGAGTGTTCGCCAAGTGTTTCCGGCGTAGCCGGCAGGTGATTTTGCATATCCAGCGGTCGTTCCGGCGGGTCGAGCCGGTGGTTCCGGCGTGTCCGGCAGGTGTATCCGGTCTGTCCGGCAGGTGGTTCTCTGGTGTCCGGCACGAGGTTCAGTCTGAGAGGCTGTGCCGGCATGCCCCTCACGTGATTCCGGCTTGTCCCCGAAGTGGTGCTGGTGTAGCGGGCAGGTGATTTTGGCGTGTCCGGCAGGTGGTTCAGGCGAGTTGAGCAGGTGGTTGCGACGTGCTCGGCAGGTGCTTCCGGCGTCTCCGGCACGTGTTTCTGGCACATCTGACTGGTGGTTCCGGCATGCCCAAAAGTTGATTCCGGTCTGTCCGGTAGGTGGTTCCGGCGTGCACGGCACGTGGTTCTGGTACGTGTCAGAGGTGGTTGCGTATGCCCAACAGGTGATTCCGGACTGTCCGCCACGTGCTTCTGGCACGTCTGAGAGGTGGTTCCAACATGCCCGGCAGGTCATTTCGGAGAGTCCTCCAAGTGGTTCTGGCGTAGCCCGCAGGTGATTTTGGCGTGTCCGGCAGGTGGTTCCGCCGTGCTCGGCAGGTGGTTCAGGCATGGCCGTCACGTGGTTCCAGTGTGTACAGGACGTGTTTCCAGCTTCTCCGGCAGGTGGTTCTGGTACATCTGAGAGGTGGTTCCGCCATGGCTGGCAGGTGATCCCGGACTGTCCCCCAGGTGGTTCTGGCATAGCCAGCAGTTGATATTGGCCTGTCCGGCAGGTGGTTCCAGCGAGTCGAACAGGTGGCTCCGGCGTTCTTGGCAGGTGGTTCCGGTCTGTCCGGTAGGTGTTTCCGGCGTGTCCGGCACGTGCTTCCGGCACGTCTGAGAGGTGGTTCTGGCATGCGCGGCAGGTGATTCCGTAGTGTCCGCAAGGTGGTTCTGGCATACCCGGCAGGTGATTTTGGCGTGTCCGGAAGGTGTTTCTGGCGAGTCGAGCAGGTGGCTCCGGCATTCTCGGCAGGTGCTTCCGGCGTCTCCGGCACTTGGTTCTGGTGTGTCTGAGAGCTGGTTCCGGCATGTCCGGCAGATGATTCCGGAGTGTCCGCCAAGTGGTTCTGGCATACCCAGCAGGTGATTTTGGCGTTTCAGGGAGGTGGTACCGGTGAGTAGAGCAGGTGGTTCCGGCGTGCTCAGCAGGTGGTTCAGGCGGTTCTGGCAGGTGGTATCCGTCTGTTCGGGGTGTGGTTCCAGCATCTCATGAACACGTTTCTGGCACGTCTGTGATGT
Organism: Equus przewalskii; assembly: GCF_037783145.1. NCBI lineage: Eukaryota > Metazoa > Chordata > Mammalia > Perissodactyla > Equidae > Equus > Equus przewalskii. Next base: position 11,487 of record NW_027226968.1, read on the forward strand.
GGTTCCAGCCGGCCCGACAGGTGTTTCCGCAGTGTCCGCCAAGCGGTTCTGGCGTAGTTGGCAGGTGATTTGGGCATGACTGGCAGGTGGTTCCAGCAAGCCTGGCAGGTGATTCCAAAGTGTTCACCAACTGGTTGTGGCGTAGCCGGCAGGTGATTTTTGCGTGATCGGCAGGTGGTTCTGGCGAGTCGAGCAGGTGGTTCCGGCGTGCTCGGCTGGTGCTTCCGGGGTCATTGGCACGGGGTTCTGGCATGTCTGAGAGGTGGTTCCTGCATGCCCGGCAAGTGATTCCGGAGTGTTCGCCAAGTGGTTCTGGCATAGTCGGCAGGTGATTTTGGCATGTCTGGCAGGTGGTTCAGGCGAGTTGAGCAGGTGGTTCTAACGTGCTTGGCAGGTGCTTCCGGCGTCTCCGGCAAGTGTTTCTGGCACATCTGACAGGTGGTTCCGGCATGCCCGAAAGCTGATTCCGGTCTGTCCGGTAGGTGGTTCCAGCCTGCACGGCATGTGGTTCTGGTACGTCTCAGAGGTGGTTGCGCATGCCCAACAGGTGATTCCGGACTGTCCGCCACATGGTTCTGACACGTCTGAGAGGTGGTTCCGGCATGCCCGGCAGGTCATCCCAGAGAGTCCTCCAAGTGGTTCTGGCATAACACGCAGGTGATTTTGGCGTGTCTGGCAGGTTGTTCCGTTGTGCTTGGCAGGTGGTTCAGGCTTGGCCGGCAGGTGGTTCCAGACTGTCCAGGACGTGTTTCCAGCTTCTCCGGCAGGTGGTTCTGGTAGGTGTGAGAGGTGGTTCCGCCATGGCTGGCAGGTGATTCCGGACCGTCCCCCAGGTGGTTCTGGCATAGCCAGCAGTTGATATTGGCCTGTCCGGCAGGTGGTTCCAGCGAGTCGAACAGGTGGCTCCGGCGTGCTCGGCAGGTGGTTCCGGTCTGTCCGGTAGGTGATTCCGGCGTGTCCGGCACGTGCTTCCGGCACGTCTGAGAGGTGGTTTGGGCATGCGCGACAGCTGATTTCGGAGTGTCCGCCAGGTGGTTCTGGCGTACCTGGCAGGTGATTTTGGCGTGTCCAGCAGGTGTTTCTGGCGAGTCGAGCAGGTGGTTCCGGCATGCCCGGCAGGTGATTCCGGAGTGTTCGCCAAGTGTTTCCGGCGTAGCCGGCAGGTGATTTTGCATGTCCAGCGGTCGTTCCGGCGGGTCGAGCCGGTGGTTCCGGCGTGTCCGGCAGGTGGTTCCGGTCTGTCCGGCAGGTGGTTCTGTGGTGTCCGGCACGAGGTTCAGTCTGAGAGGCTGTGCCGGCATGCCCCTCACGTGATTCTGGCTTGTCCCCGAAGTGGTGCTGGTGTAGCGGGCAGGTGATTTTGGCGTATCCGGCAGGTGGTTCAGGCGAGTTGAGCAGGTGGTTGCGACGTGCTCAGCAGGTGCTTCCGGCGTCTCCGGCACGTGTTTCTGGCACATCTGACTGGTGGTTCCGGCATGCCCAAAAGTTGATTCCGGTCTGTCCGGTAGGTGGTTCCGGCGTGCACGGCACGTGGTTCTGGTACGTCTCAGAGGTGGTTGCGTATGCCCAACAGGTGATTCCGGACTGTCCGCCACGTGCTTCTGGCACGTCTGAGAGGTGGTTCCAACATGCCCGGCAGGTCATTTCGGAGAGTCGTCCAAGTGGTTCTGGCATAACACGCAGGTGATTTTGGCGTGTCTGTCAGGTTGTTCCGTTGTGCTTGGCAGGTGGTTCAGGCTTGGCCGGCAGGTGGTTCCAGACTGTCCAGGACGTGTTTCCAGCTTCTCCGGCAGGTGGTTCTGGTAGGTCTGAGAGGTGGTTCCGACATGGCTGGCAGGTGATTCCGGACCGTCCCCCAGGTGGTTCTGGCATAGCCAGCATTTGATACTGGCCTGTCCGGCAGGTGGTTCCAGCGAGTCGAACAGGTGGCTCCGGCGTGCTCGGCAGGTGGTTCCGGTCTGTCCGGTAGGTGATTCCGGCGTGTCCGGCACATGCTTCCGGCACGTCTGAGTGGTGGTTCCGGCATGCGCGACAGGTGGTTACGGAGTGTCCGCCAGGTGGTTCTGGCGTACCCGGCAGGTGATTTTGGCGTGTCCGGCAGGTGTTTCTGGCGAGTCGAGCAGGTGGCTCCGGCATGCTCGGCATGTCCTTCCGGCGTCTCCGGCACTTGGTTCTGGTGTGTCTGAGAGCTGGTTCCGGCATGTCCGGCAGATGATTCCGGAGTGTCCGCCAAGTGGTTCTGGCATACCCGGCTGGTGATTTGGGCATGTCAGGTAGGTGGTTCCGGCGAGTCGAGCAGGTGGCTCAGGCGTGCTCGGCAGGTTGTTCAGACGGGTCTGGCAGGTGTTTTCCGTCTGTTCGGGGTGTGGTTCCAGCATCTCATGCACATGGTTCTGGCACGTCTGAGATGTGGTTCCGGCCGGCCCGACAGGTGTTTCCACAGTGTCCGCCAAGTGGTACTGGCGTAGTTGGCAGGTGATTTTGGCATGACCGGCAGGTGGTTCCAGCAAGCCCGGCAGGTGATTCCGAAGTGTTCCCCAACTGGTTGTGGCGTAGCCGGCAGGTGATTTTTGCGTGTCCGGCAGGTGGTTCTGGCGAGTCGAGCAGGTGGTTCCGGCGTGCTCGGCAGGTGCTTCCGGGGTCATTGTCACGTGGTTCTGGCATATCTGAGAGGTGGTTCCGGCATGCCCGGCAGGTGATTCCGGAGTGTTCGCCAAGTGTTTCCGGCGTAGCCGGCAGGTGATTTTGCATGTCCAGCGGTCGTTCCGGCGGGTCGAGGCAGTGGTTCCGGCGTGTCCGGCAGGTGGTTCCGGTCTGTCCGGCAGGTGGTTCTGTGGTGTCCGGCACGAGGTTCAGTCTGAGAGGCTGTGCCGGCATGCCCCTCACGTGATTCCGGCTTGTCCCCGAAGTGGTGCTGGTGTAGCGGGCAGGTGATTTTGGCATGTCCGGCAGGTGGTTCAGGAGAGTCGAGCAGGTGGTTCCGGCGTGCTGAGCAGGTGGTTCAGGCGGTTCTGGCAGGTGGTATCCGTCTGTTCGGGGTGTGGTTCCAGCATCTCATGAACACGTTTCTGGCACGTCTGAGATGTGGTTCCAGCCGGCCCGACAGGTGTTTCCGCAGTGTCCGCCAAGCGGTTCTGGCGTAGTTGGCAGCTGATTTTGGCATGACCGGCAGGTGGTTCCAGCAAGCCTGGCAGGTGATTCCAAAGTGTTCACCAACTGGTTGTGGCGTAGCCAGCAGGTGATTTTTGCGTGATCGGCAGGTGGTTCTGGCGAGTCGAGCAGGTGGTTCCGGCGTGCTCGGCTGGTGCTTCCGGGGTCATTGGCACGGGGTTCTGGCATGTCTGAGAGGTGGTTCCTGCATGCCCAGCAAGTCATTCCGGAGTGTTCGCCAAGTGGTTCTGGCATAGTCGGCAGGTGATTTTGGCATGTCCGGCAGGTGGTTCAGGCGAGTTGAGCAGGTGGTTCTAACGTGCTTGGCAGGTGCTTCCGGCGTCTCCGGCACGTGTTTCTGGCACATCTGACAGGTGGTTCCGGCATGCCCGAAAGCTGATTCCGGTCTGTCCGGTAGGTGGTTCCAGCCTGCACGGCATGTGGTTCTGGTACGTCTCAGAGGTGGTTGCGCATGCCCAACAGGTGATTCCGGACTGTCCGCCACATGGTTCTGGCACGTCTGAGAGGTGGTTCCGGCATGCCCGGCAGGTCATTTCGGAGAGTCCTCCAAGTGGTTCTGGCATAACACGCAGGTGATTTTGGCGTGTCTGGCAGGTTGTTCCGTTGTGCTTGGCAGGTGGTTCAGGCTTGGCCGGCAGGTGGTTCCAGACTGTCCAGGACGTGTTTCCAGCTTCTCCGGCAGGTGGTTCTGGTACGTCTGAGAGGTGGTTCCGCCATGGCTGGCAGGTGATTCCGGACCGTCCCCCAGGTGGTTCTGGCATAGCCAGCAGTTGATATTGGCCTGTCCGGCAGGTGGTTCCAGCGAGTCGAACAGGTGGCTCCGGCGTGCTCGGCAGGTGGTTCCGGTCTGTCCGGTAGGTGATTCCGGCGTGTCCGGCACGTGCTTCCGGCATGTCTGAGAGGTGGTTCCGGCATGCGCGGCAGGTGATTCCGTAGTGTCCGCCAGGTGGTTCTGGCGTACCCGGCAGGTGATTTTGGCGTGTCCGGCAGGTGTTTCTGGCGAGTCGAGCAGGTGGCTCCGGCATGCTCGGCAGGTGCTTCCGGGGTCTCCGGCACGTGGTTCTGGTGTGTCTGAGAGCTGGTTCCGGCATGTCCTGCAGATGATTCCGGAGTGTCCGCCAAGTGGTTCTGGCATACCCGGCTGGTGATTTGGGCATGTCAGGTAGGTGGTTCCGGCGAGTCGAGCAGGTGGCTCCGGCGTGCTCGGCAGGTTGTTCAGACGGGTCTGGCAGGTGTTTTCCGTCTGTTCGGGGTGTGGTTCCAGCATCTCATGCACATGGTTCTGGCACGTCTGAGATGTGGTTCCGGCCGGCCCGACAGGTGTTTCCACAGTGTCCGCCAAGTGGTACTGGCGTAGTTGGCAGGTGATTTTGGCATGACCGGCAGGTGGTTCCAGCAAGCCCGGCAGGTGATTCCGAAGTGTTCCCCAACTGGTTGTGGCGTAGCCGGCAGGTGATTTCTGCGTGTCCGGCAGGTGGTTCTGGCGAGTCGAGCAGGTGGTTCCGGCGTGCTCGGCAGGTGCTTCCGGGGTCATTGGCACGTGGTTCTGGCATATCTGAGAGGTGGTTCCGGCATGCCCGGCACGTGATTCCGGAGCGTTCGCCAAGTGTTTCCGGAGTAGCCGGCTGGTGATTTTGCATGTCCAGCGGTCGTTCCGGCGGGTCGAGCCGGTGGTTCCGGCGTGTCCGGCAGGTGGTTCCGGTCTGTCCGGCAGGTGGTTCTGTGGTGTCCGGCACGAGGTTCAGTCTGAGAGGCTGTGCCGGCATGCCCCTCACGTGATTCCGGCTTGTCCCCGAAGTGGTGCTGGTGTAGCGGGCAGGTGATTTTGGCGTGTCCGGCAGGTGGTTCCGACGTGTTGAGCACGTGGTTGCGACGTGCTCGGCAGGTGCTTCCGGCGTCTCCGGCACGTGTTTCTGGCACATCTGAGTGGTGGTTCCGGCATGCCCAAAAGTTGATTCCGGTCTGTCCTGTAGGTGGTTCCGGCGTGCACGGCACGTGGTTCTGGTACGTGTCAGAGGTGGTTGCGTATGCCCAACAGGTGATTCCGGACTGTCCGCCACGTGCTTCTGGCACGTCTGAGAGGTGATTCCAACATGCCCGGCAGGTCATTTCGGAGACTCGTCCAAGTGGTTCTGGCGTAGCCCGCAGGTGATTTTGGAGTGTCCGGCAGGTGGTTCCGCCGTGCTCGGCAGGTGGTTCAGGCATGGCCGTCACGTGGTTCCAGTCTGTCCAGGACGTGTTTCCAGCTTCTCCGGCAGGTGGTTCTGGTACGTCTGAGAGGTGGTTCCGCCATGGCTGGCAGGTGATCCCGGACTGTCCCCCAGGTGGTTCTGGCATAGCCAGCAGTTGATATTGGCCTGTCCGGCAGGTGGTTCCAGCGCGTCGAACAGGTGGCTCCGGCGTGCTCGGCAGGTGGTTCCGGTCTGTCCGGTAGGTGATTCCGGCGTGTCCGGCACATGCTTCCGGCACGTCTGAGAGGTGGTTCCGGCATGCGCGACAGGTGGTTACGGAGTGTCCGCCAGGTGGTTCTGGCGTACCCAGCAGGTGATTTTGGCGTGTCCGGCAGGTGTTTCTGGCGAGTCGAGCAGGTGGCTCCGGCATGCTCGGCAGGTGCTTCCGGCGTCTCCGGCACGTGGTTCTGGTGTGTCTGAGAGCTGGTTCCGGCATGTCCGGCAGATGATTCCGGAGTGTCCGCCAAGTGGTTCTGGCATACCCGGCTGGTTATTTGGGCATGTCAGGTAGGTGGCTCCGGCGTGCTCGGCAGGTTGTTCAGACGGGTCTGGCAGGTGTTTTCCGTCTCTTCGGGGTGTGGTTCCAGCATCTCATGCACATGGTTCTGGCACGTCTGAGATGTGGTTCCGGCCGGCCCGACAGGTGTTTCCACAGTGTCCGCCAAGTGGTACTGGCGTAGTTGGCAGGTGATTTTGGCATGACCGGCAGGTGGTTCCAGCAAGCCCGGCAGGTGATTCCGAAGTGTTCCCCAACTGGTTGTGGCGTAGCCGGCAGATGATTTTGGCGTGTCCGGAAGGTGTTTCTGGCGAGTCGAGCAGGTGGCTCCGGCATGCTCGGCAGGTGCTTCCGGCGTCTCCGGCACTTGGTTGTGGTGTGTCTGAGAGCTGGTTCCGGCATGTCCGGCAGATGATTCCGGAGTGTCCGCCAAGTGGTTCTGGCATACCCAGCAGGTGATTTTGGCGTGTCAGGGAGGTGGTACCGGTGAGTCGAGCAGGTGGTTCCGGCGTGCTCAGCAGGTGGTTCAGGCGGTTCTGGCAGGTGGTATCCGTCTGTTCGGGGTGTGGTTCCAGCATCTCATGAACACGTTTCTGGCACGTCTGAGATGTGGTTCCAGCCGGCCCGACAGGTGTTTCCGCAGTTTCCGCCAAGCGGTTCTGGCGTAGTTGGCAGGTGATTTGGGCATGACTGGCAGGTGGTTCCAGCAAGCCTGGCAGGTGATTCCAAAGTGTTCACCAACTGGTTGTGGCGTAGCCGGCAGGTGATTTTTGCGTGATCGGCAGGTGGTTCTGGCGAGTCGAGCAGGTGGTTCCGGCGTGCTCGGCTGGTGCTTCCGGGGTCATTGGCACGGGGTTCTGGCATGTCTGAGAGGTGGTTCCTGCATGCCCGGCAAGTCATTCCGGAGTGTTCGCCAAGTGGTTCTGGCATAGTCGGCAGGTGATTTTGGCATGTCCGGCAGGTGGTTCAGGCGAGTTGAGCAGGTGGTTCTAACGTGCTTGGCAGGTGCTTCCGGCGTCTCCGGCAAGTGTTTCTGGCACATCTGACAGGTGGTTCCGGCATGCCCGAAAGCTGATTCCGGTCTGTCCGGTAGGTGGTTCCAGCCTGCACGGCATGTGGTTCTGGTACGTCTCAGAGGTGGTTGCGCATGCCCAACAGGTGATTCCGGACTGTCCGCCACATGGTTCTGACACGTCTGAGAGGTGGTTCCGGCATGCCCGGCAGGTCATCCCAGAGAGTCCTCCAAGTGGTTTTGGCATAACACGCAGGTGATTTTGGCGTGTCTGGCAGGTTGTTCCGTTGTGCTTGTCAGGTGGTTCAGGCTTGGCCGGCAGGTGGTTCCAGACTGTCCAGGACGTGTTTCCAGCTTCTCCGGCAGGTGGTTCTGGTACGTCTGAGAGGTGGTTCCGCCATGGCTGGCAGGTGATTCCGGACCTTCCCCCAGGTGGTTCTGGCATAGCCAGCAGTTGATATTGGCCTGTCCGGCAGGTGGTTCCAGCGAGTCGAACAGGTGGCTCCGGCGTGCTCGGCAGGTGGTTCCGGTCTGTCCGGTAGGTGATTCCGGCGTGTCCGGCACGTGCTTCCGGCACGTCTGAGAGGTGGTTCCGGCATGCGCGACAGGTGATTTCGGATTGTCCGCCAGGTGATTTTGGCGTGTCCGGCAGGTGATTTTGGCGTGTCCGGCAGGTGTTTCTGGCGAGTCGAGCAGGTGGCTCCGGCATGCTCGGCAGGTGCTTCCGGCGTCTCCGGCACGTGGTTCTGGTGTGTCTGAGAGCTGGTTCCGGCATGTCCGGCAGATGATTCCGGAGTGCCCGCCAAGTGGTTCTGGCATTCCCGGCTGGTGATTTGGGCATGTCAGGTAGGTGGTTCCGGCGAGTCGAGCAGGTGGCTCCGGCGTGCTCGGCAGGTTGTTCAGACGGGTCTGGCAGGTGTTTTCCGTCTGTTCGGGGTGTGGTTCCAGCATCTCATGCACATGGTTCTGGCACGTCTGAGATGTGGTTCCGTCCAGCCCGACAGGGGTTTCCACAGTGTCCGCCACGTGGTACTGGCATAGTTGGCAGGTGATTTTGGCATGACCGGCAGGTGGTTCCGGCAGGCCCGGCAGGTGATTCCGGAGTGTTCGCCAAGTGTTTCCGGCGTAGCAGGCAGGTGATTTTTGCGTGTGCGGCAGGTGGTTCTGGCGAGTCGAGCAGGTGGTTCCGGTGTGCTCGGCAGGTGCTTCCGGGGTCATTGGCACGTGGTTCTGGCATATCTGAGAGGTGGTTCCGGCATGCCCGGCAGGTGATTCCGGAGTGTTCGCCAAGTGTTTCCGGCGTAGCCGGCAGGTGATTTTGCATGTCCAGCGGTCGTTCCTGCGGGTCGAGCCGGTGGTTCCGGCGTGTCCGGCAGGTGGTTCCGGTCTGTCCGGCAGGTGGTTCTGTGGTGTCCGGCACGAGGTTCAGTCTGAGAGGCTGTGCCGGCATGCCCCTCACGTGATTCTGGCTTGTCCCCGAAGTGGTGCTGGTGTAGCGGGCAGGTGATTTTGGCGTATCCGGCAGGTGGTTCAGGCGAGTTGAGCAGGTGGTTGCGACGTGCTCAGCAGGTGCTTCCGGCGTCTCCGGCACGTGTTTCTGGCACATCTGACTGGTGGTTCCGGCATGCCCAAAAGTTGATTCCGGTCTGTCCGGTAGGTGGTTCCGGCGTGCACGGCACGTGGTTCTGGTACGTCTCAGAGGTGGTTGCGTATGCCCAACAGGTGATTCCGGACTGTCCGCCACGTGCTTCTGGCACGTCTGAGAGGTGGTTCCAACATGCCCGGCAGGTCATTTCGGAGAGTCGTCCAAGTGGTTCTGGCATAACACGCAGGTGATTTTGGCGTGTCTGTCAGGTTGTTCCGTTGTGCTTGGCAGGTGGTTCAGGCTTGGCCGGCAGGTGGTTCCAGACTGTCCAGGACGTGTTTCCAGCTTCTCCGGCAGGTGGTTCTGGTAGGTCTGAGAGGTGGTTCCGACATGGCTGGCAGGTGATTCCGGACCGTCCCCCAGGTGGTTCTGGCATAGCCAGCATTTGATACTGGCCTGTCCGGCAGGTGGTTCCAGCGAGTCGAACAGGTGGCTCCGGCGTGCTCGGCAGGTGGTTCCGGTCTGTCCGGTAGGTGATTCCGGCGTGTCCGGCACATGCTTCCGGCACGTCTGAGAGGTGGTTCCGGCATGCGCGACAGGTGGTTACGGAGTGTCCGCCAGGTGGTTCTGGCGTACCCGGCAGGTGATTTTGGCGTGTCCGGCAGGTGTTTCTGGCGAGTCGAGCAGGTGGCTCCGGCATGCTCGGCATGTCCTTCCGGCGTCTCCGGCACTTGGTTCTGGTGTGTCTGAGAGCTGGTTCCGGCATGTCCGGCAGATGATTCCGGAGTGTCCGCCAAGTGGTTCTGGCATACCCGGCTGGTGATTTGGGCATGTCAGGTAGGTGGTTCCGGCGAGTCGAGCAGGTGGCTCAGGCGTGCTCGGCAGGTTGTTCAGACGGGTCTGGCAGGTGTTTTCCGTCTCTTCGGGGTGTGGTTCCAGCATCTCATGTACATGGTTCTGGCACGTCTGAGATGTGGTTCCGGCCGGCCCGACAGGTGTTTCCACAGTGTCCGCCAAGTGGTACTGGCGTAGTTGGCAGGTGATTTTGGCATGACCGGCAGGTGGTTCCAGCAAGCCCGGCAGGTGATTCCGAAGTGTTCCCCAACTGGTTGTGGCGTAGCCGGCAGGTGATTTTTGCGTGTCCGGCAGGTGGTTCTGGCGAGTCGAGCAGGTGGTTCCGGCGTGCTCGGCAGGTGCTTCCGGGGTCATTGTCACGTGGTTCTGGCATATCTGAGAGGTGGTTCCGGCATGCCCGGCAGGTGATTCCGGAGTGTTCGCCAAGTGTTTCCGGCGTAGCCGGCAGGTGATTTTGCATGTCCAGCGGTCGTTCCGGCGGGTCGAGGCAGTGGTTCCGGCGTGTCCGGCAGGTGGTTCCGGTCTGTCCGGCAGGTGGTTCTGTGGTGTCCGGCACGAGGTTCAGTCTGAGAGGCTGTGCCGGCATGCCCCTCACGTGATTCCGGCTTGTCCCCGAAGTGGTGCTGGTGTAGCGGGCAGGTGATTTTGGCATGTCCGGCAGGTGGTTCAGGAGAGTCGAGCAGGTGGTTCCGGCGTGCTGAGCAGGTGGTTCAGGCGGTTCTGGCAGGTGGTATCCGTCTGTTCGGGGTGTGGTTCCAGCATCTCATGAACACGTTTCTGGCACGTCTGAGATGTGGTTCCAGCCGGCCCGACAGGTGTTTCCGCAGTGTCCGCCAAGCGGTTCTGGCGTAGTTGGCAGCTGATTTTGGCATGACCGGCAGGTGGTTCCAGCAAGCCTGGCAGGTGATTCCAAAGTGTTCACCAACTGGTTGTGGCGTAGCCGGCAGGTGATTTTTGCGTGATCGGCAGGTGGTTCTGGCGAGTCGAGCAGGTGGTTCCGGCGTGCTCGGCTGGTGCTTCCGGGGTCATTGGCACGGGGTTCTGGCATGTCTGAGAGGTGGTTCCTGCATGCCCGGCAAGTGATTCCGGAGTGTTCGCCAAGTGGTTCTGGCATAGTCGGCAGGTGATTTTGGCATGTCCGGCAGGTGGTTCAGGCGAGTTGAGCAGGTGGTTCCAACGTGCTTGGCAGGTGCTTCCGGCGTCTCCGGCACGTGTTTCTGGCACATCTGACAGGTGGTTCCGGCATGCCCGAAAGGTGATTCCGGTCTGTCCGGTAGGTGGTTCCAGCCTGCACGGCATGTGGTTCTGGTACGTCTCAGAGGTGGTTGCGCATGCCCAACAGGTGATTCCGGACTGTCCGCCACATGGTTCTGGCACGTCTGAGAGGTGGTTCCGGCATGCCCGGCAGGTCATTTCGGAGAGTCCTCCAAGTGGTTCTGGCATAACACGCAGGTGATTTTGGCGTGTCTGGCAGGTTGTTCCGTTGTGCTTGGCAGGTGGTTCAGGCTTGGCCGGCAGGTGGTTCCAGACTGTCCAGGACGTGTTTCCAGCTTCTCCGGCAGGTGGTTCTGGTACGTCTGAGAGGTGGTTCCGCCATGGCTGGCAGGTGATTCCGGACCGTCCCCCAGGTGGTTCTGGCATAGCCAGCAGTTGATATTGGCCTGTCCGGCAGGTGGTTCCAGCGAGTCGAACAGGTGGCTCCGGCGTGCTCGGCAGGTGGTTCCGGTCTGTCCGGTAGGTGATTCCGGCGTGTCCGGCACGTGCTTCCGGCATGTCTGAGAGGTGGTTCCGGCATGCGCGGCAGGTGATTCCGTAGTGTCCGCCAGGTGGTTCTGGCGTACCCGGCAGGTGATTTTGGCGTGTCCGGCAGGTGTTTCTGGCGAGTCGAGCAGGTGGCTCCGGCATGCTCGGCAGGTGCTTCCGGGGTCTCCGGCACGTGGTTCTGGTGTGTCTGAGAGCTGGTTCCGGCATGTCCGGCAGATGATTCCGGAGTGTCCGCCAAGTGGTTCTGGCATACCCGGCTGGTGATTTGGGCATGTCAGGTAGGTGGTTCCGGCGAGTCGAGCAGGTGGCTCCGGCGTGCTCGGCAGGTTGTTCAGAAGGGTCTGGCAGGTGTTTTCCGTCTGTTCGGGGTGTGGTTCCAGCATCTCATGCACATGGTTCTGGCACGTCTGAGATGTGGTTCCGGCCGGCCCGACAGGTGTTTCCACAGTGTCCGCCAAGTGCTACTGGCGTAGTTGGCAGGTGATTTTGGCATGACCGGCAGGTGGTTCCAGCAAGCCCGGCAGGTGATTCCGAAGTGTTCCCCAACTGGTTGTGGCGTAGCCGGCAGGTGATTTCTGCGTGTCCGGCAGGTGGTTCTGGCGAGTCGAGCAGGTGGTTCCGGCGTGCTCGGCAGGTGCTTCCGGGGTCATTGGCACGTGGTTCTGGCATATCTGAGAGGTGGTTCCGGCATGCCCGGCACGTGATTCCGGAGCGTTCGCCAAGTGTTTCCGGAGTAGCCGGCTGGTGATTTTGCATGTCCAGCGGTCGTTCCGGCGGGTCGAGCCGGTGGTTCCGGCGTGTCCGGCAGGTGGTTCCGGTCTGTCCGGCAGGTGGTTCTGTGGTGTCCGGCACGAGGTTCAGTCTGAGAGGCTGTGCCGGCATGCCCCTCACGTGATTCCGGCTTGTCCCCGAAGTGGTGCTGGTGTAGCGGGCAGGTGATTTTGGCGTGTCCGGCAGGTGGTTCCGACGTGTTGAGCACGTGGTTGCGACGTGCTCGGCAGGTGCTTCCGGCGTCTCCGGCACGTGTTTCTGGCACATCTGAGTGGTGGTTCCGGCATGCCCAAAAGTTGATTCCGGTCTGTCCTGTAGGTGGTTCCGGCGTGCACGGCACGTGGTTCTGGTACGTGTCAGAGGTGGTTGCGTATGCCCAACAGGTGATTCCAGACTGTCCGCCACGTGCTTCTGGCACGTCTGAGAGGTGATTCCAACATGCCCGGCAGGTCATTTCGGAGACTCGTCCAAGTGGTTCTGGCGTAGCCCGCAGGTGATTTTGGAGTGTCCGGCAGGTGGTTCCGCCGTGCTCGGCAGGTGGTTCAGGCATGGCCGTCACGTGGTTCCAGTCTGTCCAGGACGTGTTTCCAGCTTCTCCGGCAGGTGGTTCTGGTACGTCTGAGAGGTGGTTCCGCCATGGCTGGCAGGTGATCCCGGACTGTCCCCCAGGTGGTTCTGGCATAGCCAGCAGTTGATATTGGCCTGTCCGGCAGGTGGTTCCAGCGCGTCGAACAGGTGGCTCCGGCGTGCTCGGCAGGTGGTTCCGGTCTGTCCGGTAGGTGATTCCGGCGTGTCCGGCACATGCTTCCGGCATGTCTGAGTGGTGGTTCCGGCATGCGCGACAGGTGGTTACGGAGTGTCCGCCAGGTGGTTCTGGCGTACCCGGCAGGTGATTTTGGCGTGTCCGGCAGGTGTTTCTGGCGAGTCGAGCAGGTGGCTCCGGCATGCTCGGCAGGTGCTTCCGGCGTCTCCGGCACGTGGTTCTGGTGTGTCTGAGAGCTGGTTCCGGCATGTCCGGCAGATGATTCCGGAGTGTCCGCCAAGTGGTTCTGGCATACCCAGCAGGTGATTTTGGCGTGTCAGGGAGGTGGTACCGGTGAGTCGAGCAGGTGGTTCCGGCGTGCTCAGCAGGTGGTTCAGGCGGTTCTGGCAGGTGGTATCCGTCTGTTCGGGGTGTGGTTCCAGCATCTCATGAACACGTTTCTGGCACGTCTGAGATGTGGTTCCAGCCGGCCCGACAGGTGTTTCCGCAGTTTCCGCCAAGCGGTTCTGGCGTAGTTGGCAGGTGATTTGGGCATGACTGGCAGGTGGTTCCAGCAAGCCTGGCAGGTGATTCCAAAGTGTTCACCAACTGGTTGTGGCGTAGCCGGCAGGTGATTTTTGCGTGATCGGCAGGTGGTTCTGGCGAGTCGAGCAGGTGGTTCCGGCGTGCTCGGCTGGTGCTTCCGGGGTCATTGGCACGGGGTTCTGGCATGTCTGAGAGGTGGTTCCTGCATGCCCGGCAAGTCATTCCGGAGTGTTCGCCAAGTGGTTCTGGCATAGTCGGCAGGTGATTTTGGCATGTCCGGCAGGTGGTTCAGGCGAGTTGAGCAGGTGGTTCTAACGTGCTTGGCAGGTGCTTCCGGCGTCTCCGGCAAGTGTTTCTGGCACATCTGACAGGTGGTTCCGGCATGCCCGAAAGCTGATTCCGGTCTGTCCGGTAGGTGGTTCCAGCCTGCACGGCATGTGGTTCTGGTACGTCTCAGAGGTGGTTGCGCATGCCCAACAGGTGATTCCGGACTGTCCGCCACATGTTTCTGACACGTCTGAGAGGTGGTTCCGGCATGCCCGGCAGGTCATCCCAGAGAGTCCTCCAAGTGGTTCTGGCATAACACGCAGGTGATTTTGGCGTGTCTGGCAGGTTGTTCCGTTGTGCTTGTCAGGTGGTTCAGGCTTGGCCGGCAGGTGGTTCCAGACTGTCCAGGACGTGTTTCCAGCTTCTCCGGCAGGTGGTTCTGGTACGTCTGAGAGGTGGTTCCGCCATGGCTGGCAGGTGATTCCGGACCTTCCCCCAGGTGGTTCTGGCATAGCCAGCAGTTGATATTGGCCTGTCCGGCAGGTGGTTCCAGCGAGTCGAACAGGTGGCTCCGGCGTGCTCGGCAGGTGGTTCCGGTCTGTCCGGTAGGTGATTCCGGCGTGTCCGGCACATGCTTCCGGCACGTCTGAGAGGTGGTTCCGGCATGCGCGACAGGTGATTTCGGATTGTCCGCCAGGTGGTTCTGGCGTACCCGGCAGGTGATTTTGGCGTGTCCGGCAGGTGTTTCTGGCGAGTCGAGCAGGTGGCTCCGGCATGCTCGGCAGGTGCTTCCGGCGTCTCCGGCACGTGGTTCTGGTGTGTCTGAGAGCTGGTTCCGGCATGTCCGGCAGATGATTCCGGAGTGCCCGCCAAGTGGTTCTGGCATTCCCGGCTGGTGATTTGGGCATGTCAGGTAGGTGGTTCCCTCGAGTCGAGCAGGTGGCTCCGGCGTGCTCGGCAGGTTGTTCAGACGGGTCTGGCAGGTGTTTTCCGTCTGTTCGGGGTGTGGTTCCAGCATCTCATGCACATGGTTCTGGCACGTCTGAGATGTGGTTCCGTCCAGCCCGACAGGGGTTTCCACAGTGTCCGCCACGTGGTACTGGCATAGTTGGCAGGTGATTTTGGCATGACCGGCAGGTGGTTCCGGCAGGCCCGGCAGGTGATTCCGGAGTGTTCGCCAAGTGTTTCCGGCGTAGCAGGCAGGTGATTTTTGCGTGTGCGGCAGGTGGTTCTGGCGAGTCGAGCAGGTGGTTCCGGTGTGCTCGGCAGGTGCTTCCGGGGTCATTGGCACGTGGTTCTGGCATATCTGAGAGGTGGTTCCGGCATGCCCGGCAGGTGATTCCGGAGTGTTCGCCAAGTGTTTCCGGCGTAGCCGGCTGGTGATTTTGCACGTCCAGCGGTCGTTCCGGAGGGTCGAGCCGGTGGTTCCGGCGTGTCCGGCAGGTGGTTCCGGTCTGTCCGGCAGGTGGTTCTGTGGTGTCCGGCACGAGGTTCAGTCTGAGAGGCTGTGCCGGCATGCCCCTCACGTGATTCCGGCTTGTCCCCGAAGTGGTGCTGGTGTAGCGGGCAGGTGATTTTGGCGTGTCCGGCAGGTGGTTCAGGCGAGTTGAGTAGGTGGTTGCGACGTGCTCGGCAGGTGCTTCCGGCGTCTCCGGCACGTGTTTCCAGCTTCTCCGGCAGGTGGTTCTGGT
>NW_027226969.1:0-28926 GCF_037783145.1 Equus przewalskii
CAGGCGGTTCTGTCAGGTGGTATCCGTCTGTTCGGGGTGTGGTTCCAGCATCTCATGAACACGTTTCTGGCACGTCTGAGATGTGGTTCCAGCCGGCCCAACAGGTGTTTCCGTAGTGTCCGCCAAGCGGTTCTGGCGTAGTTGGCAGTTGATTTTGGCATGACTGGCATGTGGTTCCAGCAAGCCTGGCACGTAACTCCAAAGTGTTCACCAACTGGTTGTGGCATAGCCGGCAGGTGATTTTTGCGTGATCGGCAGGTGGTTCTGGCGAGTCGAGCAGGTGGTTCCGGCGTGCTCGGCTGGTGCTTCTGGGGTCATTGGTACGGGGTTCTGGCATGTCTGAGAGGTGGTTCCTGCATGCCCGGCAAGTGATTCCGGAGTGTTCGCCAAGTGGTTCTGGCATACCCGGCTGGTGATTTGGGCATGTCAGGTAGGTGGTTCCGGCGAGTCAAGCAGGTGGCTCCGGCGTGCTCGGCAGGTTGTTCAGACGGGTCTGGCAGGTGTTTTCCGTCTGTTCGGGGTGTGGTTCCAGCATCTCATGAACACGTTTCTGGCACGTGTGAGAGGTGGTTCCAGCTGGCCCGACAGGTGTTTCCGCAGTGTCCGCCAAGCGGTTCTGGCGTAGTTGGCAGGTGATTTTGGCATGACTGGCAGGTGGTTCCAGCAAGCCTGGCAGGTGATTCCAAAGTGTTCCCCAACTGGTTGTGGCGTAGCCGGCAGGTGATTTTTGCGTGATCGGCAGGTGGTTCTGGCGAGTCGAGCAGGTGGTTCCGGCGTGCTCGGCTGGTGCTTCCGGGGTCATTGGCACGGGGTTCTGGCATGTCTGAGAGGTGGTTCCGGCATGCCCGGCAGGTGATTCCGGAGTGTTCGCCAAGTGTTTCCGGCGTAGCCGGCAGGTGATTTTGCATTTCCAGCGGTCGTTCCGCCGGGTCGATCCGGTGGTTCCGGCGTGTCCGGCAGGTGGTTCCGGTCTGTCCGGCAGGTGGTTCTGTGGTGTCCGGCACGAGGTTCAGTCTGAGAGGCTGTGCCGGCATGCCCCTCACGTGATTCCGGCTTGTCCCCGAAGTGGTGCTGGTGTAGCGGGCAGGTGATTTTGGCGTGTCCGGCAGGTGGTTCAGGCGAGTTGAGCAGGTGGTTGCGACGTGCTCGGCAGGTGCTTCCGGCGTCTCCGGCACGTGTTTCTGGCACATCTGACTTGTGGCTCCGGCATGCCCAAAAGTTGATTCCGGTCTGTCCGGTAGGTGGTTCCGGCGTGCACGGCACGTGGTTCTGGTACGTCTCAGAGGTGGTTGCGTATGCCCAACAGGTGATTCCGGACTGTCCCCCACGTGCTTCTGGCACCTCTGATAGGTGGTTCCAACATGCCCGGCAGGTCATTTCGGAGGGTCGTCCAAGTGGTTCTGGCGTAGCCCGCAGGCGATATTGGCGTGTCTGGAAGGTGGTTCTGCCGTGCTCGGCAGGTGGTTCAGGCATGGCCGTCACGTTGTTCCAGTCTGTCCAGGAGGTGTTTCCAGCTTCTCCGGCAGGTGGTTCTGGTACGTCTGAGAGGTGGTTCCGCCATGGCTGGCAGGTGATCCCGGACCGTCCCCCAGGTGGTTCTGGCATAGCCAGCAGTTGATATTGGCCTGTCCGGCAGGTGGTTCCAGCGAGTCGAACAGGTGGCTCCGGCGTTCTTGGCAGGTGGTTCCGGTCTGTCCGGTAGGTGTTTCCGGCGTGTCTGGCACGTGCTTCCGGCACGTCTGAGAGGTGGTTCCGGCATGCGCGGCAGGTGATTCCGGAGTGTCCGCCAGGTGGTTCTGGCGTACCCGGCAGGTGATTTTGGCGTGTCCGGCAGGTGTTTCTGGCGTGTCGAGCAGGTGGCTCCGGCATGCTCGGCAGGTGCTTCCGGCGTCTCCGGCACTTGGTTCTGGTGTGTCTGAGAGCTGGTTCCGGCATGTCCGGCAGATGATTCCGGAATGTCTGCCAAGTGGTTCTGGCATACCCAGCAGGTGATTTTGTCGTGTAAGGGAGGTGGTACCGGTGAGTCGAGCAGGTGGTTCCGGCGTGCTCAGCATGTGTTTCAGGCGGTTCTGGCAGGTGGTATCCGTCTGATCGGGCTGTGGTTCCAGCATCTCATGAACACGTTTCTGGCACGTCTGAGATGTGGTTCCAGCCGGCCCGACAGGTGTTTCCGCAGTGTCCGCCAAGCGGTTCTGGCGTAGTTGGCAGGTGATTTTGGCATGACTGGCAGGTGGTTCCAGCAAGCCCGGCAGGTGATTCCAAAGTTTTCACCAACTGGTTGTGGCGTAGCCAGCAGGTGATTTTTGCGTGTCCGGGAGGTGGTTCTGGCGAGTCGAGCAGGTGGTTCCGGCGTGCTTGGCTAGTGCTTCCGGGGTCATTGGCACGGGGTTCTGGCATGTCTGAGAGGTGGTTCCTGCATGCCCGGCAAGTGATTCCGGAGTGTTCGCCAAGTGGTTCTGGCATAGTCGGCAGGTGATTTTGGCATGTCCGGCAGGTGGTTCAGGCGAGTTGAGCAGGTGGTTCCAACGTGCTTGGCAGGTGCTTCCGGCGTCTCCGGCACGTGTTTCTGGCACATCTGACAGGTGGTTCCGGCATGCCCAAAAGTTGATTCCGGTCTGTCCGGTAGGTGGTTCCAGCCGGCACGGCATGTGGTTCTGCTACGTCTCAGAGGTGGTTGCGCATGCCCAACAGGTGATTCTGGACTGTCCACCACATGGTTCTGGCACGTCTGAGAGGTGGTTCCGGCATGCCCGGCAGGTCATCCCAGAGAGTCCTCCAAGTGGTTCTGGCATAACACGCAGGTGATTTTGGCGTGTCTGGCAGGTTGTTCCGTTGTGCTTGGCAGGTGGTTCAGGCTTGGCCGGCAGGTGGTTCCAGACTGTCCAGGACGTCTTTCCGGCTTCTCCGGCATGTGGTTCTGGTACGTCTGAGAGGTGGTTCCGCCATGGCTGTCAGGTGATTCCGGACCGTCCCCCAGGTGGTTCTGGCATAGCCAGCAGTTGATATTGGCCTGTCCGGCAGGTGGTTCCAGCGAGTCGAACAGGTGGCTCCGGCGTGCTCGGCAGGTGGTTCCGGTCTGTCCGGTAGGTGATTCCGGCGTGTCCGGCACGTGCTTCCGGCACGGCTGAGAGGTGGTTCCGGCATGCGCGACAGGTGATTTCGGAGTGTCCGCCAGGTGGTTCTGGCGTAGCCGGCAGGTGATTTTGGCGTGTCCGGCAGGTGTTTCTGGCGAGTCGAGCAGGTGGCTCCGGCATGCTCGGCAGGTGCTTCCGGCGTCTCCGGCACGTGGTTCTGGTGTGTCTGAGAGCTGGTTCCGGCATGTCCGGCAGATGATTCCGGAGTGTCCGCCAAGTGGTTCTGGCATACCCGGCTGGTGATTTGGGCATGTCAGGTAGGTGGTTCCGGCGAGTCGAGCAGGTGGCCCCGGCGTGCTCGGCATGTTGTTCAGACGGGTCTGGCAGGTGTTTTCCGTCTGTTCGGGGTGTGGTTCCAGCATCTCATGCACATGGTTCTGGCACGTCTGAGATGTGGTTCCGGCCGGCCCGACAGGTGTTTCCACAGTGTCCGCCAAGTGGTACTGGCGTAGTTGGCAGGTGATTTTGGCATGACCGGCAGGTGGTTCCAGCAAGCCCGGCAGGTGATTCCGAAGTGTTCCCCAACTGGTTGTGGCGTAGCCGGCAGGTGATTTTTGCGTGTCCGGCAGGTGGTTCTAGCGAGTCGAGCAGGTGGTTCCGGCGTGCTCGGCAGGTGCTTCCGGGGTCATTGGCACGTGGTTCTGGCATATCTGAGAGGTGGTTCCGGCATGCCAGGCAGGTGATTCGGGAGTGTTTGCCAAGTGTTTCCGGCGTAGCCGGCAGGTGATTTTGCATGTCCAGCGGTCGTTCCGGCGGGTCGAGCCGGTGGTTCCGGCGTGTCCGGCAGGTGGTTCCGGTCTGTCCGGCAGGTGGTTCTGTGGTGTCCGGCACGAGGTTCAGTCTGAGAGGCTGTGCCGGCATGCCCCTCACGTGATTCCGGCTTGTCCCCGAAGTGGTGCTGGTGTAGCGGGCAGGTGATTTTGGCGTGTCCGGCAGGTGGTTCAGGCGAGTTGAGCAGGTGGTTGCGACGTGCTCGGCAGGTGCTTCCCGCGTCTCCGGCACGTGTTTCTGGCACATCTGACTGGTGGTTCCGGCATGCCCAAAAGTTGATTCCGGTCTGTCCGGTAAGTGGTTCCGGCGTGCACGGCACGTGGTTCTGGTACGTCTCAGAGGTGGTTGCGTATGCCCAACAGGTGATTCCGGACTGTCCGCCATGTGCTTCTGGCACGTCTGAGAGGTGGTTCCAACATGCCCGGCAGGTCATTTCGGAGAGTCGTCCAAGTGGTTCTGGCGTAGCCCGCAGGTGATTTTGGCGTGTCCGGCAGGTGGTTCCGCCGTGCTCGGCAGGTGGTTCAGGCATGGCCGTCACGTGTTTCCAGTCTGTTCAGGACGTGTTTCCAGCTTCTCCGGCAGGTGGTTCTGGTACGTCTGTGAGGTGGTTCCGCCATGGCTGGCAGGTGATCCCGGACCGTTCCCCAGGTGGTTCTGGCATAGCCAGCAGTTCATATTGGCCTGTCCGGCAGGTGGTTCCATCGAGTCGAACAGGTGGCTCCGGCGTGCTCGGCAGGTGGTTCCGGTCTGTCCGGTAGGTGATTCCGGCGTGTCCGGCACGTGCTTCCGCCACGTCTGAGAGGTGGTTCCGGCATGCGCGACAGGTGATTTCGGAGTGTCCGCCAGGTGGTTCTGGCGTACCCGGCAGGTGATTTTGGCGTGTCCGGCAGGTGTTTCTGGCGAGTCGAGCAGGTGGTTCCGGCATGCTCGGCAGGTGCTTCCGGCGTCTCCGGCACGTGGTTCTGGTGTGTCTGAGAGCTGGTTCCGGCATGTCCGGCAGATGATTCCGGAGTGTCCGCCAAGTGGTTCTGGCATACCCGGCTGGTGATTTGGGCATGTCAGGTAGGTGGTTCCGGCGAGTCGAGCAGGTGGCTGCGGCGTGCTCGGCAGGTTGTTCAGACGGGTCTGGCAGGTGTTTTCCGTCTGTTCGGGGTGTGGTTCCAGCATCTCATGCACATGGTTCTTGCACGTCTGAGATGTGGTTCCGGCCGGCCCGACAGGTGTTTCCACAGTGTCCGCCAAGTGGTACTGGCGTAGTTGGCAGGTGATTTTGGCATGACCGGCAGGTGGTTCCAGCAAGCCCGGCAGGTGATTCCGAAGTGTTCCCCAACTGGTTGTGGCGTAGCCGGCAGGTGATTTTTGCGTGTCCGGCAGGTGGTTCTAGCGAGTCGAGCAGGTGGTTCCGGCGTGCTCGGCAGGTGCTTCCGGGGTCATTGGCACGTGGTTCTGGCATATCTGAGAGGTGGTTCCGGCATGCCCGGCAGGTGATTCCGGAGTGTTCGCCAAGTGTTTCCGGCGTAGCCGGCAGGTGATTTTGCATGTCCAGCGGTCGTTCCGGCGGGTCGAGCCGGTGGTTCCGGCGTGTCCGGCAGGTGGTTCCGGTCTGTCCGGCAGGTGGTTCTGTGGTGTCCGGCACAAGGTTCAGTCTGAGAGGCTGTGCCGGCATGCCCCTCACGTGATTCCGGCTTGTCCCCGAAGTGGTGCTGGTGTAGCGGGCAGGTGATTTTGGCGTGTCCGGCAGGTGCTTCAGGCGAGTTGAGCAGGTGGTTGCGACGTGCTCGGCAGGTGCTTCCGGCGTCTCCGGCACGTGTTTCTGGCACATCTGACTGGTGGCTCCGGCATGCCCAAAAGTTGATTCCGGTCCGTCCGGTAGGTGGTTCCGGCGGGCACGGCACGTGGTTCTGGTACGTCTCAGAGGTGGTTGCGTATGCCCAACAGGTGATTCCGGACTGTCCGCCACGTGCTTCTGGCACGTCTAAAAGGTGGTTGCAAACTGCCCGGCAGGTCATTTCGGAGAGTCGTCCAAGTGGCTCTGGCGTAGCCCGCAGGTGATTTTGGCGTGTCCGGCAGGTGGTTCCGCCGTGCTCGGCAGGTGGTTCAGGCATGGCCGTCACGTGGTTCCAGTCTGTCCAGGACGTGTTTCCAGCTTCTCCGGCAGGTGGTTCTGGTACGTCTGAGAGGTGGTTCCGCCATGGCTGGCAGGTGATCCCGGACTGTCCCCCAGGTGGTTCTGGCATAGCCAGCAGTTGATATTGGCCTGTCCGGCAGGTGGTTCCAGCGAGTCGAACAGGTGGCTCCGGCGTGCTCGGCAGGTGGTTCAGGCATGGCCGTCACGTGGTTCCAGTCTGTCCAGGACGTGTTTCCAGCTTCTCCGGCACGTGGTTCTGGTACGTCTGAGAGGTGGTTCCGCCATGGCTGGCAGGTGATCCCGGACTGTCCCCCAGGTGGTTCTGGCATAGCCAGCAGTTGATATTGGCCTGTCCGGCAGGTGGTTCCAGCGAGTCGAACAGGTGGCTCTGGCGTTCTTGGCAGGTGGTTCCGGTCTGCCCGGTAGGTGTTTCCGGCGTGTCTGGCACGTGCTTCCGGCACGTCTGAGAGGTGGTTCCGTCATGCGCGACAGGTGATTCCGGAGTGTCCTCCAGGTGGTTCTGGCGTACCCGGCAGGTGATTTTGGCGTGTCCGGCAGGTGTTTCTGGCGAGTGGAGCAGGTGGCTCCGGCATGCTCGGCAGGTGCTTCCGGCGTCTCCGGCACTTGGTTCTGGTGTGTCTGAGAGCTGGTTCCGGCATGTCCGGCAGATGATTCCGGAGTGTCCGCCAAGTGGTTCTGGCATACCCACCAGGTGATTTTGGCGTGTCAGGGAGGTGGTACCGGTGAGTCGAGCAGGTTTTTCCGGCGTGCTCAGCAGGTGGTTCAGGCGGTTCAGGCAGGTGGTATCCGTCTGTTCGGGGTGTGGTTCCAGCATCTCATGAACATGTTTCTGGCACGTCTGAGATGTGGTTCCAGCCGGCCCGACAGGTGTTTCCACAGTGTCCGCCAAGCGGTTCTGGCGTAGTTGGCAGGTGATTTTGGCATGACTGGCAGGTGGTTCCAGCAAGCCCGGCAGGTGATTCCGAAGTGTTCCCCAATTGGTTGTGGCGTAGCCGGCAGGTGATTTTTGCGTGTCCGGCAGGTGGTTCTGGCGCGTCAAGCAGGTGGTTGCGGCGTGCTCGGCAGGTGCTTCCGGGGTCGTTGGCACGTGGTTCTGGCATATCTGAGAGGTGGTTCCGGCATGCCCGGCAGGTGATTCCGGAGTGTTCGCCAAGTGTTTCCGGCGTAGCCGGCAGGTGATTTTGCATGTCCAGCGGTCGTTCCGGCGGGTCGAGCCGGTGGTTCCGGCGTGTCCGGCAGGTGGTTCCGGTCTGTCCGGCAGGTGGTTCTGTGGTGTCCGGCACGAGGCTCAGTCTGAGAGGCTGTGCCGGCATGCCCCTCACGTGATTCAGGCTTGTCCCCCAAGTGGTGCTGGTGTAGCGGGCAGGTGATTTTGGCGTGTCCGGCAGGTGGTTCAGGCGAGTTGAGCAGGTGGTTGCGACGTGCTCGGCAGGTGCTTCCGGCGTCTCCGGCACGTGTTTCTGGCACATCTGACTGGTGGCTCCGGCATGCCCAAATGTTGATTCCGGTCAGTCCGGTAGGTGGTTCCAGCGTGCACGGCACGTGGTTCTGGTACGTGTCAGAGGTGGTTGCGTATGCCCAACAGGTGATTCCGGACTGTCCGCCACGTGCTTCTGGCACGTCTGAGAGGTGGTTCCAACATGCCCGGCAGGTCATTTCGGAGAGTCGTCCAAGTGGCTCTGGCGTAGCCCGCAGGTGATTTTGGCGTGTCCGGCAGGTGGTTCCGCCGTGCTCGGCAGGTGGTTCAGGCATGGCCGTCACGTGGTTCCAGTCTGTCCAGGACGTGTTTCCAGCTTCTCCGGCAGGTGGTTCTGGTACGTCTGAGGGGTGGTTCCGCCATGGCTGGCAGGTGATCCCGGACTGTCCCCCAGGTGGTTCTGGCATAGGCAGCAGTTGATATTGGCCTGTCCGGCAGGTGGTTCCAGCGAGTCGAACAGGTGGCTCCGGCGTTCTTGGCAGGTGGTTCCGGTCTGTCCGGTAGGTGTTTCCGGCGTGTCTGGCACGTGCTTCCGGCACGTCTGAGAGGTGGTTCCGTCATGCGCGACAGGTGATTCCGGAGTGTCCGCCAGGTGGTTCTGGCGTACCCGGCAGGTGATTTTGGCGTGTCCGGCAGGTGTTTCTGGCGAGTCGAGCAGGTGGCTCCGGCATGCTCGGCAGGTGCTTCCGGCATCTCCGGCACTTGGTTCTGGTGTGTCTGAGAGCTGGTTCCGGCATGTCCGGCAGATGATTGCGGAGTGTCCGCCAAGTGGTTCTGGCATACCCAGCAGGTGATTTTGGCGTGACAGGGAGGTGGTACCGGTGAGTCGAGCAGGTGGTTCCGGCGTGCTCAGCAGGTGGTTCAGGCGGTTCTGGCAGGTGGTATCCGTCTGTTCGGGGTGTGGTTCCAGCATCTCATGAACACGTTTCTGGCACGTCTGAGATGTGGTTGCAGCCGGCCCGACAGGTGTTTCCGCAGTGTCCGCCAAGCGGTTCTGGCGTAGTTGGCAGGTGATTTTGGCATGACTGGCAGGTGGTTCCAGCAAGCCTGGCAGGTGATTCCAAAGTGTTCACCAACTGGTTGCGGCGTAGCCGGCAGGTGATTTTTGCGTGATCGGCAGGTGGTTCTGGCGAGTCGAGCAGGTGGTTCCGGCGTGCTCGGCTGGTGCTTCCGGGGTCATTGGCACGGGGTTCTGGCATGTCTGAGAGGTGGTTCCTGAATGCCCGGCAAGTGATTCCGGAGTGTTCGCCAAGTGGTTCTGGCATAGTCGGCAGGTGATTTTGGCATGTCCGGCAGGTGGTTCAGGCGAGTTGAGCAGGTGGTTCCAACGTGCTTGGCAGGTGCTTCTGGCATCTCCGGCACGTGTTTCTGGCACATCTGACAGGTGGTTCCGGCATGCCCGAAAGGTGATTCCGGTCTGTCCGGTAGGTGGTTCCAGCCTGCACGGCATGTGGTTCTGGTACGTCTCAGAGGTGGTTGCGCATGCCCAACAGGTGATTCCGGACTGTCCGCCACATGGTTCTGGCACCTCTGAGAGGTGGTTCCGGCATGCCCGGCAGGTCATCCCAGAGAGTCCTCCAATTGGTTCTGGCATAACACGCAGGTGATTTTGGCATGTCTGGCAGGTTGTTCCGTTGTGCTTGGCAGGTGGTTCAGGCTTGGCCGGCAGGTGGTTCCAGACTGTCCAGGACGTGTTTCCAGCTTCTCCGGCAGGTGGTTCTGGTACGTCTGAGAGGTGGTTCCGCCATGGCTGGCAGGTGATTCCGGACCGTCCCCCAGGTGGTTCTGGCATAGCCAGCAGTTGATATTGGCCTGTCCGGCATGTGGTTCCAGCGAGTCGAACAGGTGGCTCCGGCGTGCTCGGCAGGTGGTTCCGGTGTGTCCGGTAGGTGATTCCGGCGTGTCCGGCACGTTCTTCCGGCACTTCTGAGAGGTTTTTCCGGCATGCGCAACAGGTGATTTCGGAGTGTCCGCCAGGTGGTTCTGGCGTACCCGGCAGGTGATTTTGGCGTGTCCGGCAGGTGTTTCTGGCGAGTCGAGCAGGTGGCTCCGGCATGCTCGGCAGGTGCTTCCGGCGTCTCCGGCACGTGGTTCTGGTGTGTCTGAGAGCTGGTTCCGGCATGTCCGGCAGACGATTCCGGAGTGTCCGCCAAGTGGTTCTGGCATACCCGGCTGGTGATTTGGGCATGTCAGGTAGATGGTTCCGGCGAGTCGAGCAGGTGGCTCCGGCGTGCTCGGCAGGTTGTTCAGACGGGTCTGGCAGGTGTTTTCCGTCTGTTCGGGGTGTGGTTCCAGCATCTCATGCACATGGTTCTGGCACGTCTGAGATGTGGTTCCGGCCGGCCTGACAGGTGTTTCCACAGTGTCCGCCAAGTGGTACTGGCGTAGTTGGCAGGAGATTTTGGCATGACCGGCAGGTGGTTCCAGCTAGCCCGGCAGGTGATTCCGAAGTGTTCCCCAACTGGTTGTGGCGTAGCCGGCAGGTGATTTTTGCGTGTCCGGCAGGTGGTTCTGGCGAGTCGAGCAGGTGGTTCCGGCGTGCTCGGCAGGTGCTTCCGGGGTCATTGGCACGTGGTTCTGGCATATCTGAGAGGTGGTTTCGGCATGCCCGGCAGGTGATTCCGGAGTGTTCGCCAAGTGTTTCCGGCGTAGCCGGGAGGTGATTTTGCATGTCCAGCGGTCGTTCCGGCGGGTCGAGCCGGTGGTTCCGGCGTGTCCGGCAGGTGGTTCCGGTCTGTCCGGCAGGTGGTTCTGTGGTGTCCGGCACGAGGTTCAGTCTGAGAGGCTGTGCCGGCATGCCCCTCACGTGATTCCGGCTTGTCCCCGAAGTGGTGCTGGTGTAGCGGGCAGGTGATTTTGGCGTGTCCGGCAGGTGGTTCAGGCGAGTTGAGCAGGTGGTTGCGACGTGCTCGGCAGGTGCTTCCGGCGTCTCCGGCACGTTTTTCTGGCACATCTGACTGGTGGTTCCGGCATGCCCAATATTTGATTCCGGTCTGTCCGGTAGGTGGTTCCGGCGTGCACGGCACGTGGTTCTGGTACGTCTCAGAGGTGGTTGCGTATGCCCAACAGGTGATTCCGGACTGTCCGCCACGTGCTTCTGGCACGTCTGAGAGGTGGTTCCAACATGCCCGGCATGTCATTTCGGAGAGTCGTCCAGTGGTTCTGGCGTAGCCCGCAGGTGATTTTGGCGTGTCCGGCAGGTGGTTCCGCCGTGCTCGGCAGGTGGTTCAGGCATGGCCGTCACGTGGTTCCAGTCTGTCCAGGACGTGTTTCCAGCTTCTCCGGCAGGTGGTTCTGGTACGTCTGAGAGGTGGTTCCGCCATGGCTGGCAGGTGATTCCGGACCGTCCCCCAGGTGGTTCTGGCATAGCCAGCAGTTGATATTGGCCTGTCCGGCAGGTGGTTCCAGCGAGTCCAACAGGTGGCTCCGGCGAGCTCGGCAGGTGGTTCCGGTCTGTCCGGTAGGTGATTCCGGCGTGTCCGGCACGTGCTTCCGGCACGTCTGAGAGGTGGTTCCGGCATGCGCGACAGGTGATTTCGGAGTGTCCGCCAGGTGGTTCTGGCGTACCCGGCAGGTGATTTTGGCGTGTCCGGCAGGTGTTTCTGGCGAGTCAAGCAGGTGGCTCCGGCATGCTCGGCAGGTGCTTCCGGCGTCTCCGGCACGTGGTTCTGGTGTGTCTGAGAGCTGGTTCCGGCATGTCCGGCAGATGATTCCGGAGTGTCCGCCAAGTGGTTCTGGCATACCCGGCTGGTGATTTGGGCATGTCAGGTAGGTGGTTCCGGCGAGTCGAGCAGGTGGCTCCGGCGTGCTAGGCAGGTTGTTCAGACGGGTCTGGCAGGTGGTATCCGTCTGTTCGGGGTGTGGTTGCAGCATCTCATGAACACGTTTCTGGCACGTCTGAGATGTGGTTCCAGCCGGCCCGACAGGTGTTTCCGCAGTGTCCGCCAAGCGGTTCTGGCGTAGTTGGCAGGTGATTTTGGCATGACTGGCAGGTGGTTCCAGCAAGCCTGGCAGGTGATTCCAAAGTGTTCCCCAACTGGTTGTGGCGTAGCCGGCAGGTGATTTTTGCGTGATCGGCAGGTGGTTCTGGCGAGTCGAGCAGGTGGTTCCGGCGTGCTCGGCTGGTGCTTCCGGGGTCATTGGCACGGGGTTCTGGCATGTCTGAGAGGTGGTTCCTGCATGCCCGGCAAGTGATTCCGGAGTGTTCGCCAAGTGGTTCTGGCATAGTCGGCAGGTGATTTTGGCATGTCCGGCAGGTGGTTCAGGCGAGTTGAGCAGGTGGTTCCAACGTGCTTGGCAGGTGCTTCCGGCGTCTCCGGCACGTGTTTCTGGCACATCAGACAGGTGGTTCTGGCATGCCCGAAACGTGATTCCGTGCTGTCCGGTAGGTGGTTCCAGCCTACACGGCATGTGGTTCTGGTACGTCTCAGAGGTGGTTGCGCATGCCCAACAGGTGATTCCGGACTGTCCGCCACATGGTTCTGGCACGTCTGAGAGGTGGTTCCGGCATGCCCGGCAGGTCATCCCAGAGAGTCCTCCAAGTGGTTCTGGCATAACACGCAGGTGATTTTGGCGTGTCTGGCAGGTTGTTCCGTTGTGCTTGGCAGGTGGTTCAGGCTTGGCCGGCAGGTGGTTCCAGACTGTCCAGGACGTGTTTCCAGCTTCTCCGGCAGGTGGTTCTGGTACGTCTGAGAGGTGGTTCCGCCATGGCTGGCAGGTGATTCCGGACCGTCCCCCAGGTGGTTCTGGCATAGCCAGCAGTTGATATTGGCCTGTCCGGTAGGTGGTTCCAGCGAGTCGAACAGGTGGCTCCGGTGTGCTCGGCAGGTGCTTCCGGCGTCTCCGGCATGTGGTTCTGGTGTGTCTGAGAGCTGGTTCCGGCATGTCCGGCAGATGATTCCGGAGTGTCCGCCAAGTGGTTCTGGCATACCCGGCTGGTGATTTGGGCATGTCAGGTAGGTGGTTCCGGCGAGTCGAGCAGGTGGCTCCGGCGTGCTAGGCATGTTGTTCAGACGGGTCTGGCAGGTGTTTTCCGTCTGTTCGGGGTGTGGTTCCAGCATCTCATGCACATGGTTCTGGCACGTCTGAGATGTGGTTCCGGCCGGCCCGACAGGTGTTTCCACAGTGTCCGCCAAGTGGTACTGGCGTAGTTGGCAGGTGATTTTGGCATGACCGGCAGGTGGTTCCAGCAAGCCCGGCAGGTGATTCCGAAGTGTTCCCCAACTGGTTGTGGCGTAGCCGGCAGGT
The DNA here is from genome assembly GCF_037783145.1 of Equus przewalskii. Lineage (NCBI taxonomy): Eukaryota > Metazoa > Chordata > Mammalia > Perissodactyla > Equidae > Equus > Equus przewalskii. The sequence continues at coordinate 12,779 of NW_027226969.1, forward strand.
GATTTTTGCGTGTCCGGCAGGTGGTTCTGGCGAGTCGAGCAGGTGGTTCCGGCGTGCTCGGCAGGTGCTTCCGGGGTCATTGGCACGTGGTTCTGGCATATCTGAGAGGTGGTTCCGGCATGCCCGGCAGGTGATTCCGGAGTGTTCGCCAAGTGTTTCCGGCGTAGCCGGCAGGTGATTTTGCATGTCCAGCGGTCGTTCCGGCGGGTCGAGCCGGTGGTTCCGGCGTGTCCGGCAGGTGGTTCCGGTCTGTCCGGCAGGTGGTTCTGTGGTGTCCGGCACGAGGTTCAGTCTGAGAGGCTGTGCCGGCATGCCCCTCACGTGATTCCGGCTTGTCCCCGAAGTGGTGCTGGTGTAGCGGGCAGGTGATTTTGGCGTGTCAGGCAGGTGCTTCAGGCGAGTTGAGCAGGTGTTTGCGACGTGCTCGGCAGGTGCTTCCGGCGTCTCCGGCACGTGTTTCTGGCACATCTGACTGGTGGCTCCGGCATGCCCAAAAGTTGATTCCGGCTTGTCCGGTAGGTGGTTCCGGCGTGCACGGCACGTGGTTCTGGTACGTCTCAGAGGTGGTTGCATATGCCCAACAGGTGATTCCGAACTGTCCGCCACGTGCTTCTGACACGTCTTAAAGGAGGTTGCAACATGCCCGGCAGGTCATTTCGGAGAGTCGTCCAAGTGGCTCTGGCGTAGCCCGCAGTTGATTTTGGCGTGTCCGGCAGGTGGTTCCGCCGTGCTCGGCAGGTGGTTCAGGCATGGCCGTCACGTGGTTCCAGTCTGTCCAGGACGTGTTTCCAGCTTCTCCGGCAGGTGGTTCTGGTACGTCTGAGAGGTGGTTCCGCCATGGCTGGCAGGTGATCCCGGACTGTCCCCCAGGTGGTTCTGGCATAGCCAGCAGTTGATATTGGCCTGTCAGGCAGGTGGTTCCAGCGAGTCGAACAGGTGGCTCCGGCGTTCTTGGCAGGTGGTTCCGGTCTGTCCGGTAGGTGTTTCCGGCGTGTCTGGCACGTGCTTCCGGCACGTTTGAGAGGTGGTTCCGTCATGCGCGACAGGTGATTCCGGAGTGTCCGCCAGGTGGTTCTGGCGTACCCAGCAGGTGATTTTGGCGTGTCCGGCAGTTTTGTCTGGCGAGTCGAGCAGTTGGCTCCGGCATGCTCGGCAGGTGCTTCCGGCGTCTCCGGCACTTGGTTCTGGTGTGTCTGAGAGCTGGTTCCGGCATGTCCGGCAGATGATTCCGGAGTGTCCGCCAAGTGGTTCTGGCATACCCAGCGGGTGATTTAGGCGTGTCAGGGAGGTGGTACCGGTGAGTCGAGCAGGTGGTTCCGGCGTGCTCAGCAGGTGGTTCAGGCGGTTCTGGCAGGTGGTATCCGTCTGTTCGGGGTGTGGTTCCAGCATCTCATGAACACGTTTCTGGCACGTCTGATTTGGTTCCAGCCGGCCCGACAGGTGTTTCCGCAGTGTCCGCCAAGCGGTTCTGGCGTAGTTGGCAGGTGATTTTGGCATGACTGGCAGGTGGTTCCAGCAAGCCTGGCAGGTGATTCCAAAGTGTTCACCAACTGGTTGTGGCGTAGCCGGCAGGTGATTTTTGCGCGATCGGCAGGTGGTTCTGGCGAGTCGAGCAGGTGGTTCCGGCGTGCTCGGCTGGTGCTTCCGGGGTCATTGGCACGGGGTTCTGGCATGTCTGAGAGGTGGTTCCTGCATGCCCGGCAAGTGATTCCGGAGTGTTCGCCAAGTGGTTCTGGCATAGTCGGCAGGTGATTTTGGCATGTCCGGCAGGTGGTTCAGGCGAGTTGAGCAGGTGGTTCCAACGTGCTTGGCAGGTGCTTCCGGCGTCTCCGGCACGTGTTTCTGGCACATCTGACAGGTGGTTCCGGCATGCCCGAAAGGTGATTCCGGTCTGTCCGGTAGGTGGTTCCAGCCTGCACGGCATGTGGTTCTGGTACGTCTCAGAGGTGGCTGGGCATGCCCAACAGGTGATTCCGGACTCTCCGCCACAGGGTTCTGGCACGTCTGAGAGGTGGTTCCGGCATGCCCGGCAGGTCATCCCAGAGAGTCCTCCAAGTGGTTCTGGCATAACACGAGGGGATTTTGGCGTGTCTGGCAGGTTGTTCCGTTGTGCTTGGCAGGTGGTTCAGGCTTGGCCGGCAGGTGGTTCCAGACTGTCCAGGACGTGTTTCCAGCTTCTCCGGCAGGTGGTTCTGGTACGTCTGAGAGGTGGTTCCGCCATGGCTGGCAGGTGATTCCGGACCGTCCCCCAGGTGGTTCTGGCATAGCCAGCAGTTGATATTGGCCTGTCCGGCAGGTGGTTCCAGCGAGTCCAACAGGTGGCTCCGGCGTGCTCGGCAGGTGGTTCCGGTCTGTCCGGTAGGTGATTCCGGCGTGTCCGGCACGTGCTTCCGGCACGTCTGAGAGGTGGTTCCGGCATGCGCGACAGGTGATTTCGGAGTGTCCGCCAGGTGGTTCTGGCGTACCCGGCAGGTGATTTTGGCGTGTCCGGCAGGTGTTTCTGGCGAGTCGAGCAGGTGGCTCCGGCATGCTCGGCAGGTGCTTCGGGCGTCTCCGGCACGTGGTTCTGGTGTGTCTGAGAGCTGGTTCCGGCATGTCCGGCAGATGATTCCGGAGTGTCCGCCAAGTGGTTCTGGCATACCCGGCTGGTGATTTGGGCATGTCAGGTAGGTGGTTCCGGCGAGTCGAGCAGGTGGCTGCGGCGTGCTCGGCAGGTTGTTCAGACGGGTCTGGCAGGTGTTTTCCGTCTGTTCGGGGTGTGGTTCCAGCATCTCATGCACATGGTTCTGGCACGTCTGAGATGTGGTTCCGGCCGGCCCGACAGGTGTTTCCACAGTGTCCGCCAAGTGGTACTGGCATAGTTGGCAGGTGATTTTGGCATGACCGGCAGGTGGTTCCAGCAAGCCCTGCAGGTGATTCCGAAGTGTTACCCAACTGGTTGTGGCGTAGCCGGCAGGAGATTTTTGCGTGTCCGGCAGGTGGTTCTGGCGAGTCGAGCAGGTGGTTCCGGCGTGCTCGGCAGGTGCTTCCGGGGTCATTGGCACGTGGTTCTGGCATATCTGAGAGGTGGTTCCGGCATGCCCGGAAGGTGATTCCGGAGTGTTCGCCAAGTGTTTCCGGCGTAGCCGGCAGGTGATTTTGCATGTCCAGCGGTCGTTCCGGCGGGTCGAGCCGTTGGTTCCGGCGTGTCAGGCAGGTCGTTCCGGTCTCTCCGGCAGGAGGTTCTGTGGTGTCCGGCACGAGGTACAGTCTGAGAGGCTGTGCCGGCATGCCCCTCACGTGATTCCGGCTTGTCCCCGAAGTGGTGCTGGTGTAGCGGGCAGGTGATTTTGGCGTGTCTGGCAGGTGCTTCAGGCGAGTTGAGCAGGTGTTTGCGACGTGCTCGGCAGGTGCTTCCGGCGTCTCCGGCACGTGTTTCTGGCACATCTGACTGGTGGTTCCGGCATGCCCAAAAGTTGATTGCGGTCTGTCCGGTAGGTGGTTCCAGCCTGCACAGCATGTGGTTCTGGTACGTCTCAGAGGTGGCTGGGCATGCCCAACAGGTGATTCCGGACTCTCCGCCACAGGGTTCTGGCACGTCTGAGAGGTGGTTCCGGCATGCCCGGCAGGTCATCCCAGAGAGTCCTCCAAGTGGTTCTGGCATAACACGCAGGTGATTTTGGCGTGTCTGGCAGGTTGTTCCGTTGTGCTTGGCAGGTGGTTCAGGCTTGGCCGGCAGGTGGTTCCAGACTGTCCAGGACGTGTTTCCAGCTTCTCCGGCAGGTGGTTCTGGTACGTCTGAGAGGTGGTTCCGCCATGGCTGGCAGGCGATTCCGGACCGTCCCCCAGGTGGTTCTGGCATAGCCAGCAGTTGATATTGGCCTGTCCGGCAGGTGGTTCCAGCGAGTCGAACAGGTGGCTCCGGCGTGCTCGGCAGGTGGTTCCGGTCTGTCCGGTAGGTGATTCCGGCGTGTCCGGCACATGCTTCCGGCACGTCTGAGAGGTGGTTCCGGCATGCGCGACAGGTGATTTCGGAGTGTCCGCCAGGTGGTTCTGGCGTACCCGGCAGGTGATTTTGGCATGTCCGGCAGGTGTTTCTGGCGAGTCGAGCAGGTGGATCCGGCGTGCTCGGCAGGTTGTTCAGACGGGTCTGGCAGGTGTTTTCCGTCTGTTCGGGGTGTGATTCCAGCATCTCATGAACACGTTTCTGGCACGTCTGAGATGTGGTTCCAGCCGGCCCGACAGGTGTTTCCGCAGTGTCCGCCAAGCGGTTCTGGCGTAGTTGGCAGGTGATTTTGGCATGACTGGCAGGTGGTTCCAGCAAGCATGGCAGGTGATTCCAAAGTGTTCACCAACTGGTTGTGGCGTAGCCGGCAGGTGATTTTTGCGTGATCGGCAGGTGGTTCTGGCGAGTCGAGCAGGTGGTTCCGGCGTGCTCGGCTGGTGCTTCCGGGGTCATTGGCACGGGGTTCTGGCATGTCTGAGAGGTGGTTCCTGCATGCCCGCCAAGTGATTCCGGAGTGTTCGCCAAGTGGTTCTGGCATAGTCGGCAGGTGATTTTGGCATGTCCGGCAGGTGGTTCAGTCGAGTTGAGCAGGTGGTTCCAACGTGCTTGGCAGGTGCTTCCGGCGTCTCCGGCACGTGTTTCTGGCACATCTGACAGGTGGTTCCGGCATGCCCGAAAGGTGACTCTGGTGTGTCCGGTAGGTGGTTCCAGCCGGCACGGCATGTGGTTCTGGTACGTCTCAGAGGTGGTTGCGCATGCCCAACAGGTGATTCCGGACTGTCCGCCACATGGTTCTGGCACGTCTGAGAGGTGGTTCCGGCATGCCCGGCAGGTCATCCCAGAGAGTCCTCCAAGTGGTTCTGGCGTAGCCCGCAGGTGATTTTGGTCTGTTCGGCAGGTGGTTCAGGCATGGCCGTCACGTGGTTCCAGTCTGTCCAGGACGTGTTTCCAGCTTCTCCGGCAGGTGGTTCTGGTACGTCTGAGAGGTGGTTCCGCCATGGCTGGCAGGTGATCCCGGACTGTCCCCCAGGTGGTTCTGGCATAGCCAGCAGTTGATATTGGCCTGTCCGGCAGGTGGTTCCAGCGAGTCGAACAGGTGGCTCCGGCGTTCTTGGCAGGTGGTTCCGGTCTGTCCGGTAGGTGTTTCCGGCATGTCTGGCACGTGCTTCCGGCACGTCTGAGAGGTGGTTCCGTCATGCGCGACAGGTGATTCCGGAGTGTCCGCCAGGTGGTTCTGGCGTACCCGGCAGGTGATTTTGGTGTGTCCGGCAGTTTTGTCTGGCGAGTCGAGCAGGTGGCTCCGGCATGCTCGGCAGGTGCTTCTGGCGTCTCCGGCACTTGGTTCTGGTGTGTCTGAGAGCTGGTTCCGGCATGTCCGGCAGATGATTCCGGAGTGTCCGCCAAGTGGTTCTGGCATACCCAGCGGGTGATTTAGGCGTGTCAGGGAGGTGGTACCGGTGAGTCGAGCAGGTGGTTCCGGCGTGCTCAGCAGGTGGTTCAGGCGGTTCTGGCAGGTGGTATCCGTCTGTTCGGGGTGTGGTTCCAGCATCTCATGAACACGTTTCTGGCACGTCTGATTTGGTTCCAGCCGGCCCGACAGGTGTTTCCGCAGTGTCCGCCAAGCGGTTCTGGCGTAGTTGGCAGGTGATTTTGGCATGACTGGCAGGTGGTTCCAGCAAGCCTGGCAGGTGATTCCAAAGTGTTCACCAACTGGTTGTGGCGTAGCCGGCAGGTGATTTTTGCGTGATCGGCAGGTGGTTCTGGCGAGTCGAGCAGGTGGTTCCGGCGTGCTCGGCTGGTGCTTCCGGGATCATTGGCACGGGGTTCTGGCATGTCTGAGAGGTGGTTCCTGCATGCCCGGCAAGTGATTCCGGAGTTTTCGCCAAGTGGTTCTGGCATAGTCAGCAGGTGATTTTGGCATGTCCGGCAGGTGGTTCAGGCGAGTTGAGCAGGTGGTTCCAATGTGCTTGGCAGGTGCTTCCGGCGTCTCCGGCACGTGTTTCTGGCACATATGACAGGTGGTTCCAGCATGCCCGAAAGGTGATTCCGGTCTGTCCGGTAGGTGGCTCCAGCCGGCACGGCATGTGGTTCTGGTACGTCTCAGAGGTGGTTGCGCATGCCCAACAGGTGATTCCGGACTGTCCGCCACATGGTTCTGGCACGTCTGAGAGGTGGTTCCGGCATGCCCGGCAGGTCATCCCAGAGAGTCCTCCAAGTGGTTCTGGCATAACACGCAGGTGATTTTGGCGTGTCTGGCAGGTTGTTCCGTTGTGCTTGGCAGGTGGTTCAGGCTTGGCCGGCAGGTGGTTCCAGACTGTCCAGGACGTGTTTCCAGCTTCTCCGGCAGGTGGTTCTGGTACGTCTGAGAGGTGGTTCCGCCATGGCTGGCAGGTGATTCCGGACCGTCCCACAGGTGGTTCTGGCATAGCCAGCAGTTGATATTGGCCTGTCCGAAGGTGGTTCCAGCTAGTCCAACAGGTGGCTCCGGCGTGCTCGGCAGGTGGTTCCGGTCTGTCCGGTAGGTGATTCCGGCGTGTCCGGCACGTGCTTCCGGCACGTCTGAGAGGTGGTTCCGGCATGCGTGACAGGTGATTTCGGAGTGTCCGCCAGGTGGTTCTGGCGTACCCGGCAGGTGATTTTGGCGTGTCCGGCAGGTGTTTCTGGCGAGTCGAGCAGGTGGCTCCGGCATGCTCGGCAGGTGCTTCCGGCGTCTCCGGCACGCGGTTCTGGTGTGTCTGAGAGCTGGTTCCGGCATGTCCGGCAGATGATTCCGGAGTGTCCGCCAAGTGGTTCTGGCATACCCGGCTGATGATTTGGGCAAGTCAGATAGGTGGCTCCGGCGTGCTCGGCAGGTTGTTCAGACGCGTCTGGCAGGTGTTTTCCGTCTGTTCGGGGTGTGGTTCCAGCATCTCATGCACACGGTTCTGGCACGTCTGAGATGTGGTTCCGGCCGGCCCGACAGGTGTTTCCAGTGTCCGCCAAGTGGTACTGGCGTAGTTGGCAGGTGATTTTGGCATGACCGGCAGGTCGTTCCAGCAAGCCCGGCAGGTGATTCCGAAGTGTTCCCAAACTGGTTGTGGCATAGCCGGCAGGTGATTTTTGCGTGTCCGGCAGGTGGTTCTGGCGAGTCGAGCAGGTGGTTCCGGCGTGCTCGGCAGGTGCTTCCGGGGTCATTGGCACGTGGTTCTGGCATATCTGAGAGGTGGTTCCGGCATGCCCGGCAGGTGATTCTGGAGTGTTCGCCAAGTGTTTCCGGCGTAGCCGGCAGGTGATTTTGCATGTCCAGCGGTCGTTCCGGCGGGTCGAGCCGGTGGTTCCGGCGTGTCCGGCAGGTGGTCCCGGTCTGTCCGGCAGGTGGTTCTGTGGTGTCCGGCACGAGGTTCAGTCTGAGAGGCTGTGCCGGCATGCCCCTCACGTGATTCCGGCTTGTCCCCGAAGTGGTGCTGGTGTAGCGGGCAGGTGATTTTGGCGTGTCCGGCAGGTGGTTCCAGCGAGTTCAGCAGGTGGTTGCGACGTGCTCGGCAGGTGCTTCCGGCGTCTCCGGCACGTGTTTCTGGCACATCTGACTGGTGGTTCCGGCATGCCCAAAAGTTGATTGCGGTCTGTCCGGTAGGTGGTTCCGGCGTGCACGGCACGTGGTTCTGGTACGTGTCAGAGGTGGTTGCGTATGCCCAACAGGTGATTCCGGACTGTCCGCCACGTGCTTCTGGCACGTCTGAGAGGTGGTTCCAACATGCCCGGCAGGTCATTTCGGAGAGTCGTCCAAGTGGTTCTGGCGTAGCCCGCAGGTGATTTTGGCGTGTCTGGCAGGTTGTTCCGTTGTGCTTGGCAGGTGGTTCAGGCTTGGCCGGCAGGTGGTTCCAGACTGTCCAGGACGTGTTTCCAGCTTCTCCGGCAGGTGGTTCTGGTACGTCTGAGAGGTGCTTCCGATATGGCTGGCAGGCGATTCCGGACCGTCCCCCAGGTGGTTCTGGCATAGCCAGCAGTTGATATTGGCCTGTCCGGCACGTGGTTCCAGCGAGTCGAACAGGTGGCTCCGGCGTGCTCGGCATGTGGTTCCGGTCTGTCCGGTAGGTGATTCCGGCGTGTCCGGCACGTGCTTCCGGCACGTCTGAGAGGTGGTTCCGGCATGCGCGACAGGTGATTTCGGAGTGTCCGCCAGGTGGTTCTGGCGTACCCGGCAGGTGATTTTGGCGTGTCCGGCATGGTGTTTCTGGCGAGTCGAGCAGGTGGCTCCGGCATGCTCGGCAGGTGCTTCCAGCGTCTCCGCCACGTGGTTCTGGTGTGTCTGAGAGCTGCTTCTGGCATGTCCGGCAGATGATTCCGGAGTGTCCGCCAAGTGGTTCTGGCATACCCAGCAGGTGATTTTGGCGTGTCAGGGAGGTGGTACCGGTGAGTCGAGCAGGTGGTTCCGGCGTGCTCGGCAGGTGGTTCATGCGGTTCTGGCAGGTGTTTTCGGTCTGATCGGGGTGTGGTTCCAGCATCTCATGAACACGTTTCTGGCACGTCTGAGATGTGGTTCCGGCCGGCCCGACAGGTGTTTCCGCAGTGTCCGCCAAGCTGTTCTGGCGTAGTTGGCAGGTGATTTTGGCATGACTGGCAGGTGTTTCCAGCAAGCCTGGCAGGTGATTCCAAAGTGTTCACCAACTGGTTGTGGTGTAGCCGGCAGCTGATTTTTGCGTGATCGGCAGGTGGTTCTGGCGAGTCGAGCAGGTGGTTCCGGCGTGCTCGGCTGGTGCTTCCGGGGTCATTGGCACGGGGTTCTGGCATGTCTGAGAGGTGGTTCCTGCATGCCTGGCAAGTGATTCCGGAGTGTTCGCCAAGTGGTTCTGGCATAGTCGGCAGGTGATTTTGGCATGTCCGGCAGGTGGTTCAGGCGAGTTGAGCAGGTGGTTCCAACGTGCTTGGCAGGTGCTTCCGGCGTCTCCGGCACGTCTTTCTGGCACATCTGACAGGTGGTTCCGGCATGCCCGAAAGGTGATTCCGGTCTGTCCGGTAGGTGGTTCCAGCCTGCACGGCATGTGGTTCTGGTAGGTCTCAGAGGTCGCTGCGCATGCCCAACAGGTGATTCCGGACTGTATGCCACATGGTTCTGGTACGTCTGAGAGGTGGTTCCGGCATGCCCGGCAGGTCATCCCAGAGAGTCCTCCAAGTGGTTCTGGCATAACACGCAGGTGATTTTGGCGTGTCTGGCAGGTTGTTCCGTTGTGCTTGGCAGGTGGTTCAGGATTGGCCAGCAGGTGGTTCCAGACTGTCCAGGACGTGTTTCCAGCTTCTCCGGTAGGTGGTTCTGGTACGTCTGAGAGGTGGTTCCGCCATGGCTGGCAGGTGATTCCGGACCGTCCCCCAGGTGGTTCTGAAATAGCCAGCAGTTGATATTGGCCTGTCCGGCAGGTGGTTCCAGCGAGTCGAACAGGTGGCTCCGGCGTGCTCGGCAGGTGGTTCCGGTCTGTCCGGTAGGTGATTCCAGCTTGTCCGGCACGTGCTTCCGGCACGTCTGAGAGGTGGTTCCGGCATGCGCGACAGGTGATTTCGGAGTGTCTGCCAGGTGGTTCTGGCGTACCCAGCAGGTGATTTTGGCGTGTCCGGCAGGTGTTTCTGGCGAGTCGAGCAGGTGGCTCCGGCATGCTCGGCACGTGCTTCCGGCGTCTCCGGCACGTGGTTCTGGTGTGTCTGAGAGCTGCTTCTGGCATGTCTGGCAGATGATTCCGGAGTGTCCGCCAAGTGGTTCTGGCATACCCAGCAGGTGATTTTGGCGTGTCAGGGAGGTGGTACCGGTGAGTCGAGCAGGTGGTTCCGGCGTGCTCGGCAGGTGGTTCATGCGGTTCTGGCAGGTGTTTTCGGTCTGTTCGGGGTGCGGTTCCAGCATCTCATGAACACGTTTCTGGCACGTCTGAGATGTGGTTCCGGCCGGCCCGACAGGTGTTTCCGCAGTGTCCGCCAAGCTGTTCTGGCGTAGTTGGCAGGTGATTTTGGCATGAGTGGCAGGTGTTTCCAGCAAGCCTGGCAGGTGATTCCAAAGTGTTCACCAACTGGTTGTGGCGTAGCCGGCAGGTGATTTTTGCGTGATCGGCAGGTGGTTCTGGCGAGTCGAGCAGGTGGTTCCGGCGTGCTCGGCAGGTGCTTCCGGGGTCATTGGCACGTGGTTCTGGCATATCTGAGAGGTGGTTCCGGCATGCCCGAAAGGTGATTCCGGTCTGTCCGGTAGGTGGTTCCAGCCTGCACAGCATGTGGTTCTGGTACGTCTCAGAGGTGATTGCGCATGCCCAACAGGTGATTCCGGACTGTCCGCCACATGGTTCTGGCACGTCTGAGAGGTGGATCCGGCATGCCCGGCAGGTCATCCCAGAGAGTCCTCCAAGTGGTTCTGGCATAACACGCAGGTGATTTTGGCGTGTCTGGCAGGTTGTTCCGTTGTGCTTGGCAGGTGGTTCAGGCTTGGCCGGCAGGTGGTTCCAGACTGTCCAGGACGTGTTTCCAGCTTCTCCGGCAGGTGGTTCTGGTACGTCTGAGAGGTGGTTCCGCCATGGCTGGCAGGTGATTCCGGACCGTAGCCCAGGTGGTTCTGGCATAGCCAGCAGTTGATATTGGCCTGTCCGGCAGGTGGTTCCAGCGAGTCGAACAGGTGGCTCCGGTGTGCTCGGCAGGTTGTTCCGGTCTTTCCGGTATTTGATTCCGGCGTGTCCGGCACGTGCTTCCGGCACGTCTGAGAGGTGGTTCCGGCATGCGCGACAGGTGATTTCGGAGTGTCCGCCAGGTGGTTCTGGCGTACCCGGCAGGTGATTTTGGCGTGTCCGGCAGGTGTTTCTGGCGAGTCGAGTAGGTGGCTCCTGCCTGCTCGGCAGGTGCTTCGGGCGTCTCCGGCACGTGGTTCTGGTGTGTCTGAGAGCTGGTTCCGGCATGTCCGGCAGATGATTCCGGAGTGTCCGCCAAGTGGTTCTGGCATACCCGGCTGGTGATTTGGGCATGTCAGGTAGGTGGTTCCGGCGAGTCGAGCAGGTGGCTGCGGCGTGCTCGGCAGGTTGTTCAGACGGGTCTGGCAGGTGTTTTCCGTCTGTTCGGGGTGTGGTTCCAGCATCTCATGCACATGGTTCTGGCACGTCTGAGATGTGGTTCCGGCCGGCCCGACAGGTGTTTCCACAGTGTCCGCCAAGTGGTACTGGCATAGTTGGCAGGTGATTTTGGCATGACCGGCAGGTGGTTCCAGCAAGCCCTGCAGGTGATTCCGAAGTGTTACCCAACTGGTTGTGGCGTAGCCGGCAGGAGATTTTTGCGTGTCCGGCAGGTGGTTCTGGCGAGTCGAGCAGGTGGTTCCGGCGTGCTCGGCAGGTGCTTCCGGGGTCATTGGCACGTGGTTCTGGCATATCTGAGAGGTGGTTCCGGCATGCCCGGAAGGTGATTCCGGAGTGTTCGCCAAGTGTTTCCGGCGTAGCCGGCAGGTGATTTTGCATGTCCAGCGGTCGTTCCGGCGGGTCGAGCCGTTGGTTCCGGCGTGTCAGGCAGGTCGTTCCGGTCTCTCCGGCAGGAGGTTCTGTGGTGTCCGGCACGAGGTACAGTCTGAGAGGCTGTGCCGGCATGCCCCTCACGTGATTCCGGCTTGTCCCCGAAGTGGTGCTGGTGTAGCGGGCAGGTGATTTTGGCGTGTCTGGCAGGTGCTTCAGGCGAGTTGAGCAGGTGTTTGCGACGTGCTCGGCAGGTGCTTCCGGCGTCTCCGGCACGTGTTTCTGGCACATCTGACTGGTGGTTCCGGCATGCCCAAAAGTTGATTGCGGTCTGTCCGGTAGGTGGTTCCAGCCTGCACAGCATGTGGTTCTGGTACGTCTCAGAGGTGGCTGGGCATGCCCAACAGGTGATTCCGGACTCTCCGCCACAGGGTTCTGGCACGTCTGAGAGGTGGTTCCGGCATGCCCGGCAGGTCATCCCAGAGAGTCCTCCAAGTGGTTCTGGCATAACACGCAGGTGATTTTGGCGTGTCTGGCAGGTTGTTCCGTTGTGCTTGGCAGGTGGTTCAGGCTTGGCCGGCAGGTGGTTCCAGACTGTCCAGGACGTGTTTCCAGCTTCTCCGGCAGGTGGTTCTGGTACGTCTGAGAGGTGGTTCCGCCATGGCTGGCAGGTGATTCCGGACCGTCCCCCAGGTGGTTCTGGCATAGCCAGCAGTTGATATTGGCCTGTCCGGCAGGTGGTTCCAGCGAGTCGAACAGGTGGCTCCGGCGTGCTCGGCAGGTGGTTCCGGTCTGTCCGGTAGGTGATTCCGGCGTGTCCGGCACGTGCTTCCGGCACGTCTGAGAGGTGGTTCCGGCATGCGCGACAGGTGATTTCGGAGTGTCCGCCAGGTGGTTCTGGCGTACCCGGCAGGTGATTTTGGCATGTCCGGCAGGTGTTTCTGGCGAGTCGAGCAGGTGGCTCCGGCATGCTCGGCAGGTGCTTCCGGCGTCTCCGGCACGTGGTTCTGATGTGTCTGAGAGCTGGTTCCGGCATGTCCGGCAGATGATTCCGGAGTGTCCGCCAAGTGGTTCTGGCATACCCGGCTGGTGATTTGGGCATGTCAGGTAGGTGGTTCCGGCGAGTCGAGCAGGTGGCTGCGGCGTGCTCGGCAGGTTGTTCAGACGGGTCTGGCAGGTGTTTTCCGTCTGTTCGGGGTGTGGTTCCAGAATCTCATGCACATGGTTCTGGCACGTCTGAGATGTGGTTCCGGCCGGCCCGACAGGTGTTTCCGCAGTGTCCGCCAAGCGGTTCTGGCGTAGTTGGCAGGTGATTTTGGCATGACTGACAGGTGGTTCCAGCAAGCCTGGCAGGTGATTCCAAAGTGTTAACCAACTGGTTGTGGCGTAGCCGGCAGGTGATTTTTGCGTGATCGGCAGGTGGTTCTGGCGAGTCGAGCAGGTGGTTCCTGCGTGCTCGGCTGGTGCTTCCGGGGTCATTGGCATGGGGTTCTGTCATGTCTGAGAGGTGGTTCCTGCATGCCCGGCAAGTGATTCCGGAGTGTTCGCCAAGTGGTTCTGACATAGTCGGCAGGTGATTTTGGCATGTCCGGCAGGTGGTTCTGGCGAGTTGAGCAGGTGGTTCCAACGTGCTTGACAGGTGCTTCCGGCGTCTCCGGCACGTGTTTCTGGCACATCTGACAGGTGGTTCCGGCATGCCCGAAAGGTGATTCCGGTCTGTCCGGTAGGTGGTTCCAGCCTGCACAGCATGTGGTTCTGGTACGTCTCAGAGGTGATTGCGCATGCCCAACAGGTGATTCCGGACTGTCCGCCACATGGCTCTGGCACGTCTGAGAGGTGGATCCGGCATGCCCGGCAGGTCATCCCAGAGAGTCCTCCAAGTGGTTCTGGCATAACACGCAGGTGATTTTGGCGTGTCTGGCAGGTTGTTGCGTTGTGCTTGGCAGGTGGTTCAGGCTTGGCCGGCAGGTGGTTCCAGACTGTCCAGGACGTGTTTCCAGCTTCTCCCGCAGGTTGTTCTGGTACGTCTGAGAGGTGGCTCCGCCATGGCTGGCAGGTGATTCCGGACCGTAGCCCAGGTGGTTCTGGCATAGCCAGCAGTTGATATTGGCCTGTCCGGCAGGTGGTTCCAGCGAGTCGAACAGGTGGCTCCGGTGTGCTCGGCAGGTGGTTCCGGTCTGTCCGGTATTTGATTCCGGCGTGTCCGGCACGTGTTTCCGGCACGTCTGAGAGGTGGTTCCGGCATGCGCGACAGGTGATTTCGGAGTGTCCGCCAGGTGGTTCTGGCGTACCCGGCAGGTGATTTTGGCGTGTCCGGCAGGTGTTTCTGGCGAGTCGAGTAGGTGGCTCCTGCCTGCTCGGCAGGTGCTTCGGGCGTCTCCGGCACGTGGTTCTGGTGTGTCTGAGAGCTGGTTCCGGCATGTCCGGCAGATGATTCCGGAGTGTCCGCCAAGTGGTTCTGGCATACCCGGCTGGTGATTTGGGCATGTCAGGTAGGTGGTTCCGGCGAGTCGAGCAGGTGGCTGCGGCGTGCTCGGCAGGTTGTTCAGACGGGTCTGGCAGGTGTTTTCCGTCTGTTCGGGGTGTGGTTCCAGCATCTCATGCACATGGTTCTGGCACGTCTGAGATGTGGTTCCGGCCGGCCCGACAGGTGTTTCCACAGTGTCCGCCAAGTGGTACTGGCATAGTTGGCAGGTGATTTTGGCATGACCGGCAGGTGGTTCCAGCAAGCCCTGCAGGTGATTCCGAAGTGTTACCCAACTGGTTGTGGCGTAGCCGGCAGGAGATTTTTGCGTGTCCGGCAGGTGGTTCTGGCGAGTCGAGCAGGTGGTTCCGGCGTGCTCGGCAGGTGCTTCCGGGGTCATTGGCACGTGGTTCTGGCATATCTGAGAGGTGGTTCCGGCATGCCCGGAAGGTGATTCCAGAGTGTTCGCCAAGTGTTTCCGGCGTAGCCGGCAGGTGATTTTGCATGTCCAGCGGTCGTTCCGGCGGGTCGAGCCGTTGGTTCCGGCGTGTCAGGCAGGTCGTTCCGGTCTCTCCGGCAGGAGGTTCTGTGGTGTCCGGCACGAGGTACAGTCTGAGAGGCTGTGCCGGCATGCCCCTCACGTGATTCCGGCTTGTCCCCGAAGTGGTGCTGGTGTAGCGGGCAGGTGATTTTGGCGTGTCTGGCAGGTGCTTCAGGCGAGTTGAGCAGGTGTTTGCGACGTGCTCGGCAGGTGCTTCCGGCGTCTCCGGCACGTGTTTCTGGCACATCTGACTGGTGGTTCCGGCATGCCCAAAAGTTGATTGCGGTCTGTCCGGTAGGTGGTTCCAGCCTGCACAGCATGTGGTTCTGGTACGTCTCAGAGGTGGCTGGGCATGCCCAACAGGTGATTCCGGACTCTCCGCCACAGGGTTCTGGCACGTCTGAGAGGTGGTTCCGGCATGCCCGGCAGGTCATCCCAGAGAGTCCTCCAAGTGGTTCTGGCATAACACGCAGGTGATTTTGGCGTGTCTGGCAGGTTGTTCCGTTGTGCTTGGCAGGTGGTTCAGGCTTGGCCGGCAGGTGGTTCCAGACTGTCCAGGACGTGTTTCCAGCTTCTCCGGCAGGTGGTTCTGGTACGTCTGAGAGGTGGTTCCGCCATGGCTGGCAGGCGATTCCGGACCGTCCCCCAGGTGGTTCTGGCATAGCCAGCAGTTGATATTGGCCTGTCCGGCAGGTGGTTCCAGCGAGTCGAACAGGTGGCTCCGGCGTGCTCGGCAGGTGGTTCCGGTCTGTCCGGTAGGTGATTCCGGCGTGTCCGGCACATGCTTCCGGCACGTCTGAGAGGTGGTTCCGGCATGCGCGACAGGTGATTTCGGAGTGTCCGCCAGGTGGTTCTGGCGTACCCGGCAGGTGATTTTGGCATGTCCGGCAGGTGTTTCTGGCGAGTCGAGCAGGTGGCTCCGGCATGCTCGGCAGGTGCTTCCGGCGTCTCCGGCACGTGGTTCTGATGTGTCTGAGAGCTGGTTCCGGCATGTCCGGCAGATGATTCCGGAGTGTCCGCCAAGTGGTTCTGGCATACCCGGCTGGTGATTTGGGCATGTCAGGTAGGTGGTTCCGGCGAGTCGAGCAGGTGGCTCCGGCGTGCTCGGCAGGTTGTTCAGACGGGTCTGGCAGGTGTTTTCCGTCTGTTCGGGGTGTGGTTCCAGCATCTCATGAACACGTTTCTGGCACGTCTGAGATGTGGTTCCGGCCGGCCCGACAGGTGTTTCCGCAGTGTCCGCCAAGCGGTTCTGGCGTAGTTGGCAGGTGATTTTGGCATGACTGGCAGGTGGTTCCAGCAAGCCTGGCAGGTGATTCCAAAGTGTTAACCAACTGGTTGTGGCGTAGCCGGCAGGTGATTTTTGCGTGATCGGCAGGTGGTTCTGGCGAGTCGAGCAGGTGGTTCCGGCGTGCTCGGCTGGTGCTTCCGGGGTCATTGGCACGGGGTTCTGGCATGTCTGAGAGGTGGTTCCTGCATGCCCGGCAAGTGATTCCGGAGTGTTCGCCAAGTGGTTCTGGCATAGTCGGCAGGTGATTTTGGCATGTCCGGCAGGTGGTTCAGGCGAGTTGAGCAGGTGGTTCCAACGTGCTTGGCAGGTGCTTCCGGCGTCTCCGGCACGTGTTTCTGGCACATCTGACAGGTGGTTCCGGCATGCCCGAAAGGTGATTCCGGTCTGTCCGGTAGGTGGTTCCAGCCTGCACAGCATGTGGTTCTGGT
>NW_027226970.1:0-26901 GCF_037783145.1 Equus przewalskii
AGTTCAGTGAGGGCAATGTAGCACACCCAGAGCAGAAGTCCTACTTCAGCCAGATCAGGCCTGCAAAGAAACTGCGTTTCACAGGCCTTTGGAAGAGATGTTCCCGGTAGGCTGTAAGAGCACTGTGCAGAGCGAGTTGTTTCTTAGCTTCCCAAAGAGCTGGAAGCAAGATGCTGTGGGGCCCAACTCGCCCTTTGGAAAGAAGCCTGCACGTTGTGCCTTTCAGCTCTAGGGCAATGTAGCACACCCAGAGCAGATGTCCTACTCTGCCAGATCAGGCCTGCAAAGAAACTGCGTTTCACAGGCCTTTGGAAGAGATGTTCCCGGTAGGCTGTAAGAGCACTGTGCAGAGCGAGTTGTTTCTTAGCTTCCCAAAGAGCTGGAAGCAAGATGCTGTGGGGCCCAACTCGCCCTTTGGAAAGAAGCCTGCACGTTGTGCCTTTCAGCTCTAGGGCAATGTGGCACACCCAGAGCAGAAGTCCTACTTCAGCCAGATCAGGCCTGCAAAGAAACTGCGTTTCACAGGCCTTTGGAAGAGATGTTCCCGGTAGGCTGTAAGAGCACTGTGCAGAGCGAGTTGTTTCTTAGCTTCCCAAAGAGCTGGAAGCAAGATGCTGTGGGGCCCAACTCGCCCTTTGGAAAGAAGCCTGCACGTTGTGCCTTTCAGCTCTAGGGCAATGTAGCACACCCAGAGCAGAAGTCCTACTTCAGCCAGATCAGGCCTGCAAAGAAACTGCGTTTCACAGGCCTTTGGAAGAGATGTTCCCGGTAGGCTGTAAGAGCACTGTGCAGAGCGAGTTGTTTCTTAGCTTCCCAAAGAGCTGGAAGCAAGATGCTGTGGGGCCCAACTCGCCCTTTGGAAAGAAGCCTGCACGTTGTGCCTTTCAGCTCTAGGGCAATGTAGCACACCCAGAGCAGAAGTCCTACTTCAGCCAGATCAGGCCTGCAAAGAAACTGCGTTTCACAGGCCTTTGGAAGAGATGTTCCCGGTAGGCTGTAAGAGCACTGTGCAGAGCGAGTTGTTTCTTAGCTTCCCAAAGAGCTGGAAGCAAGATGCTGTGGGGCCCAACTCGCCCTTTGGAAAGAAGCCTGCACGTTGTGCCTTTCAGCTCTAGGGCAATGTAGCACACCCAGAGCAGAAGTCCTACTTCAGCCAGATCAGGCCTGCAAAGAAACTGCGTTTCACAGGCCTTTGGAAGAGATGTTCCCGGTAGGCTGTAAGAGCACTGTGCAGAGCGAGTTGTTTCTTAGCTTCCCAAAGAGCTGGAAGCAAGATGCTGTGGGGCCCAACTCGCCCTTTGGAAAGAAGCCTGCACGTTGTGCCTTTCAGCTCTAGGGCAATGTAGCACACCCAGAGCAGAAGTCCTACTTCAGCCAGATCAGGCCTGCAAAGAAACTGCGTTTCACAGGCCTTTGGAAGAGATGTTCCCGGTAGGCTGTAAGAGCACTGTGCAGAGCGAGTTGTTTCTTAGCTTCCCAAAGAGCTGGAAGCAAGATGCTGTGGGGCCCAACTCGCCCTTTGGAAAGAAGCCTGCACGTTGTGCCTTTCAGCTCTAGGGCAATGTAGCACACCCAGAGCAGAAGTCCTACTTCAGCCAGATCAGGCCTGCAAAGAAACTGCGTTTCACAGGCCTTTGGAAGAGATGTTCCCGGTAGGCTGTAAGAGCACTGTGCAGAGCGAGTTGTTTCTTAGCTTCCCAAAGAGCTGGAAGCAAGATGCTGTGGGGCCCAACTCGCCCTTTGGAAAGAAGCCTGCACGTTGTGCCTTTCAGCTCTAGGGCAATGTAGCACACCCAGAGCAGAAGTCCTACTTCAGCCAGATCAGGCCTGCAAAGAAACTGCGTTTCACAGGCCTTTGGAAGAGATGTTCCCGGTAGGCTGTAAGAGCACTGTGCAGAGCGAGTTGTTTCTTAGCTTCCCAAAGAGCTGGAAGCAAGATGCTGTGGGGCCCAACTCGCCCTTTGGAAAGAAGCCTGCACGTTGTGCCTTTCAGCTCTAGGGCAATGTAGCACACCCAGAGCAGAAGTCCTACTTCAGCCAGATCAGGCCTGCAAAGAAACTGCGTTTCACAGGCCTTTGGAAGAGATGTTCCCGGTAGGCTGTAAGAGCACTGTGCAGAGCGAGTTGTTTCTTAGCTTCCCAAAGAGCTGGAAGCAAGATGCTGTGGGGCCCAACTCGCCCTTTGGAAAGAAGCCTGCACGTTGTGCCTTTCAGCTCTAGGGCAATGTAGCACACCCAGAGCAGAAGTCCTACTTCTGCCAGATCAGGCCTGCAAAGAAACTGCGTTTCACAGGCCTTTGGAAGAGATGTTCCCGGTAGGCTGTAAGAGCACTGTGCAGAGCGAGTTGTTTCTTAGCTTCCCAAAGAGCTGGAAGCAAGATGCTGTGGGGCCCAACTCGCCCTTTGGAAAGAAGCCTGCACGTTGTGCCTTTCAGCTCTAGGGCAATGTAGCACACCCAGAGCAGAAGTCCTACTTCAGCCAGATCAGGCCTGCAAAGAAACTGCGTTTCACAGGCCTTTGGAAGAGATGTTCCCGGTAGGCTGTAAGAGCACTGTGCAGAGCGAGTTGTTTCTTAGCTTCCCAAAGAGCTGGAAGCAAGATGCTGTGGGGCCCAACTCGCCCTTTGGAAAGAAGCCTGCACGTTGTGCCTTTCAGCTCTAGGGCAATGTAGCACACCCAGAGCAGAAGTCCTACTTCAGCCAGATCAGGCCTGCAAAGAAACTGCGTTTCACAGGCCTTTGGAAGAGATGTTCCCGGTAGGCTGTAAGAGCACTGTGCAGAGCGAGTTGTTTCTTAGCTTCCCAAAGAGCTGGAAGCAAGATGCTGTGGGGCCCAACTCGCCCTTTGGAAAGAAGCCTGCACGTTGTGCCTTTCAGCTCTAGGGCAATGTAGCACACCCAGAGCAGAAGTCCTACTTCAGCCAGATCAGGCCTGCAAAGAAACTGCGTTTCACAGGCCTTTGGAAGAGATGTTCCCGGTAGGCTGTAAGAGCACTGTGCAGAGCGAGTTGTTTCTTAGCTTCCCAAAGAGCTGGAAGCAAGATGCTGTGGGGCCCAACTCGCCCTTTGGAAAGAAGCCTGCACGTTGTGCCTTTCAGCTCTAGGGCAATGTAGCACACCCAGAGCAGAAGTCCTACTTCAGCCAGATCAGGCCTGCAAAGAAACTGCGTTTCACAGGCCTTTGGAAGAGATGTTCCCGGTAGGCTGTAAGAGCACTGTGCAGAGCGAGTTGTTTCTTAGCTTCCCAAAGAGCTGGAAGCAAGATGCTGTGGGGCCCAACTCGCCCTTTGGAAAGAAGCCTGCACGTTGTGCCTTTCAGCTCTAGGGCAATGTAGCACACCCAGAGCAGAAGTCCTACTTCAGCCAGATCAGGCCTGCAAAGAAACTGCGTTTCACAGGCCTTTGGAAGAGATGTTCCCGGTAGGCTGTAAGAGCACTGTGCAGAGCGAGTTGTTTCTTAGCTTTCCAAAGAGCTGGAAGCAAGATGCTGTGGGGCCCAACTCGCCCTTTGGAAAGAAGCCTGCATGTTGTGCCTTTCAGCTCTAGGGCAATGTGGCACACCCAGAGCAGAAGTCCTACTTCAGCCAGATCAGGCCTGCAAAGAAACTGCATTTCACAGGCCTTTGGAAGAGATTTTCCCGGTAGGCTGTAAGAGCACTGTGCAGAGCGAGTTGTTTCTTAGCTTCCCAAAGAGCTGGAAGCAAGATGCTGTGGGGCCCAACTCGCCCTTTGGAAAGAAGCCTGCACGTTGTGCCTTTCAGCTCTAGGGCAATGTAGCACACCCAGAGCAGAAGTCCTACTTCAGCCAGATCAGGCCTGCAAAGAAACTGCGTTTCACAGGCCTTTGGAAGAGATGTTCCCGGTAGGCTGTAAGAGCACTGTGCAGAGCGAGTTGTTTCTTAGCTTCCCAAAGAGCTGGAAGCAAGATGCTGTGGGGCCCAACTCACCCTTTGGAAAGAAGCCTGCACGTTGTGCCTTTCAGCTCTAGGGCAATGTAGCACACCCAGAGCAGAAGTCCTACTTCAGCCAGATCAGGCCTGCAAAGAAACTGCGTTTCACAGGCCTTTGGAAGAGATGTTCCCGGTAGGGTGTAAGAGCACTGTGCAGAGCGAGTTGTTTCTTAGCTTCCCAAAGAGCTGGAAGCAAGATGCTGTGGGGCCCAACTCGCCCTTTGGAAAGAAGCCTGCACGTTGTGCCTTTCAGCTCTAGGGCAATGTGGCACACCCAGAGCAGAAGTCCTACTTCAGCCAGATCAGGCCTGCCAAGAAACTGCGTTTCACAGGCCTTTGGAAGAGATGTTCCCGGTAGGCTGTAAGAGCACTGTGCAGAGCGAGTTGTTCCTTAGCTTCCCAAAGAGCTGGAAGCAAGATGCTGTGGGGCCCAACTCGCCCTTTGGAAAGAAGCCTGCACGTTGTGCCTTTCAGCTCTAGGGCAATGTAGCACACCCAGAGCAGAAGTCCTACTTCAGCCAGATCAGGCCTGCAAAGAAACTGCGTTTCACAGGCCTTTGGAAGAGATGTTCCCGGTAGGCTGTAAGAGCACTGTGCAGAGCGAGTTGTTTCTTAGCTTCCCAAAGAGCTGGAAGCAAGATGCTGTGGGGCCCAACTCGCCCTTTGCAAAGAAGCCTGCACGTTGTGCCTTTCAGCTCTAGGGCAATGTAGCACACCCAGAGCAGAAGTCCTACTTCAGCCAGATCAGGCCTGCAAAGAAACTGCGTTTCACAGGCCTTTGGAAGAGATGTTCCCGGTAGGCTGTAAGAGCACTGTGCAGAGCGAGTTGTTTCTTAGCTTCCCAAAGAGCTGGAAGCAAGATGCTGTGGGGCCCAACTCGCCCTTTGGAAAGAAGCCTGCACGTTGTGCCTTTCAGCTCTAGGGCAATGTAGCACACCCAGAGCAGATGTCCTACTCTGCCAGATCAGGCCTGCAAAGAAACTGCGTTTCACAGGCCTTTGGAAGAGATGTTCCCGGTAGGCTGTAAGAGCACTGTGCAGAGCGAGTTGTTTCTTAGCTTCCCAAAGAGCTGGAAGCAAGATGCTGTGGGGACCAACTCGCCCTTTGGAAAGAAGCCTGCACGTTGTGCCTTTCAGCTCTAGGGCAATGTAGCACACCCAGAGCAGAAGTCCTACTCTGTCAGATCAGGCCTGCAAAGAAACTGCGTTTCACAGGCCTTTGGAAGAGATGTTCCCGGTAGGCTGTAAGAGCACTGTGCAGAGCGAGTTGTTTCTTAGCTTCCCATAGAGCTGGACGCAAGATGCTGTGGGGCCCAACTCGCCCTTTGGAAAGAAGCCTGCACGTTGTGCCTTTCAGCTCTAGGGCAATGTAGCACACCCAGAGCAGAAGTCCTACTTCAGCCAGATCAGGCCTGCAAAGAAACTGCGTTTCACAGGCCTTTGGAAGAGATGTTCCCGGTAGGCTGTAAGAGCACTGTGCAGAGCGAGTTGTTTCTTAGCTTCCCAAAGAGCTGGAAGCAAGATGCTGTGGGGCCCAACTCGCCCTTTGGAAAGAAGCCTGCACGTTGTGCCTTTCAGCTCTAGGGCAATGTAGCACACCCAGAGCAGAAGTCCTACTTCAGCCAGATCAGGCCTGCAAAGAAACTGCGTTTCACAGGCCTTTGGAAGAGATGTTCCCGGTAGGCTGTAAGAGCACTGTGCAGAGCGAGTTGTTTCTTAGCTTCCCAAAGAGCTGGAAGCAAGATGCTGTGGGGCCCAACTCGCCCTTTGGAAAGAAGCCTGCACGTTGTGCCTTTCAGCTCTAGGGCAATGTAGCACACCCAGAGCAGAAGTCCTACTTCAGCCAGATCAGGCCTGCAAAGAAACTGCGTTTCACAGGCCTTTGGAAGAGATGTTCCCGGTAGGCTGTAAGAGCACTGTGCAGAGCGAGTTGTTTCTTAGCTTCCCAAAGAGCTGGAAGCAAGATGCTGTGGGGCCCAACTCGCCCTTTGGAAAGAAGCCTGCACGTTGTGCCTTTCAGCTCTAGGGCAATGGGGCACACCCAGAGCAGAAGTCCTACTTCAGCCAGATCAGGCCTGCAAAGAAACTGCGTTTCACAGGCCTTTGGAAGAGATGTTCCCGGTAGGCTGTAAGAGCACTGTGCAGAGCGAGTTGTTTCTTAGCTTCCCAAAGAGCTGGACGCAAGATGCTGTGGGGCCCAACTCGCCCTTTGGAAAGAAGCCTGCACGTTGTGCCTTTCAGCTCTAGGGCAATGTAGCACACCCAGAGCAGAAGTCCTACTTCAGCCAGATCAGGCCTGCAAAGAAACTGCGTTTCACAGGCCTTTGGAAGAGATGTTCCCGGTAGGCTGTAAGAGCACTGTGCAGAGCGAGTTGTTTCTTAGCTTCCCAAAGAGCTGGAAGCGAGATGCTGTGGGGCCCAACTCGCCCTTTGCAAAGAAGCCTGCACGTTGTGCCTTTCAGCTCTAGGGCAATGTAGCACACCCAGAGCAGAAGTCCTACTTCAGCCAGATCAGGCCTGCAAAGAAACTGCGTTTCACAGGCCTTTGGAAGAGATGTTCCCGGTAGGCTGTAAGAGCACTGTGCAGAGCGAGTTGTTTCTTAGCTTCCCAAAGAGCTGGAAGCAAGATGCTGTGGGGCCCAACTCGCCCTTTGGAAAGAAGCCTGCACGTTGTTCCTTTCAGCTCTAGGGCAATGTAGCACACCCAGAGCAGAAGTCCTACTTCAGCCAGATCAGGCCTGCAAAGAAACTGCGTTTCACAGGCCTTTGGAAGAGATGTTCCCGGTAGGCTGTAAGAGCACTGTGCAGAGCGAGTTGTTTCTTAGCTTCCCAAAGAGCTGGAAGCAAGATGCTGTGGGGCCCAACTCGCCCTTTGGAAAGAAGCCTGCACGTTGTGCCTTTCAGCTCTAGGGCAATGTAGCACACCCAGAGCAGAAGTCCTACTCTGCCAGATCAGGCCTGCAAAGAAACTGCGTTTCACAGGCCTTTGGAAGAGATGTTCCCGGTAGGCTGTAAGAGCACTGTGCAGAGCGAGTTGTTTCTTAGCTTCCCAAAGAGCTGGACGCAAGATGCTGTGGGGCCCAACTCGCCCTTTGGAAAGAAGCCTGCACGTTGTGCCTTTCAGCTCTAGGGCAATGTAGCACACCCAGAGCAGAAGTCCTACTTCAGCCAGATCAGGCCTGCAAAGAAACTGCGTTTCACAGGCCTTTGGAAGAGATGTTCCCGGTAGGCTGTAAGAGCACTGTGCAGAGCGAGTTGTTTCTTAGCTTCCCAAAGAGCTGGAAGCAAGATGCTGTGGGGCCCAACTCGCCCTTTGGAAAGAAGCCTGCACGTTGTGCCTTTCAGCTCTAGGGCAATGTAGCACACCCAGAGCAGAAGTCCTACTTCAGCCAGATCAGGCCTGCAAAGAAACTGCGTTTCACAGGCCTTTGGAAGAGATGTTCCCGGTAGGCTGTAAGAGCACTGTGCAGAGCGAGTTGTTTCTTAGCTTCCCAAAGAGCTGGAAGCAAGATGCTGTGGGGCCCAACTCGCCCTTTGGAAAGAAGCCTGCACGTTGTGCCTTTCAGCTCTAGGGCAATGTAGCACACCCAGAGCAGAAGTCCTACTTCAGCCAGATCAGGCCTGCAAAGAAACTGCGTTTCACAGGCCTTTGGAAGAGATGTTCCCGGTAGGCTGTAAGAGCACTGTGCAGAGCGAGTTGTTTCTTAGCTTCCCAAAGAGCTGGAAGCAAGATGCTGTGGGGCCCAACTCGCCCTTTGGAAAGAAGCCTGCACGTTGTGCCTTTCAGCTCTAGGGCAATGTAGCACACCCAGAGCAGATGTCCTACTCTGCCAGATCAGGCCTGCAAAGAAACTGCGTTTCACAGGCCTTTGGAAGAGATGTTCCCGGTAGGCTGTAAGAGCACTGTGCAGAGCGAGTTGTTTCTTAGCTTCCCAAAGAGCTGGAAGCAAGATGCTGTGGGGCCCAACTCGCCCTTTGGAAAGAAGCCTGCACGTTGTGCCTTTCAGCTCTAGGGCAATGTAGCACACCCAGAGCAGAAGTCCTACTTCAGCCAGATCAGGCCTGCCAAGAAACTGCGTTTCACAGGCCTTTGGAAGAGATGTTCCCGGTAGGCTGTAAGAGCACTGTGCAGAGCGAGTGGTTTCTTAGCTTCCCAAAGAGCTGGAAGCAAGATGCTGTGGGGCCCAACTCGCCCTTTGGAAAGAAGCCTGCACCTTGTGCCTTTCAGCTCTAGGGCAATGTAGCACACCCAGAGCAGAAGTCCTACATCTGCCAGATCAGGCCTGCAAAGAAACTGCGTTTCACAGGCCTTTGGAAGAGACGTTCCCGGTAGGCTGTAAGAGCACTGTGCAGAGCGAGTTGTTTCTTAGCTTCCCAAAGAGCTGGAAGCAAGATGCTGTGGGGCCCAACTCGCCCTTTGGAAAGAAGCCTGCACGTTGTGCCTTTCAGCTCTAGGGCAATGTAGCACACCCAGAGCAGAAGTCCTACTTCAGCCAGATCAGGCCTGCAAAGAAACTGCGTTTCACAGGCCTTTGGAAGAGATGTTCCCGGTAGGCATTAAGAGCACTGTGCAGAGCGAGTTGATACTTAGCTTCCCAAAAAGCTGGAAGCAAGATGCTGTGGGGCCCAACTCGCCCTTTGGAAAGAAGCCTGCACGTTGTGCCTTTCAGCTCTAGGGCAATGTAGCACACCCAGAGCAGAAGTCCTACTTCAGCCAGATCAGGCCTGCAAAGAAACTGCGTTTCACAGGCCTTTGGAAGAGATGTTCCCGGTAGGCTGTAAGAGCACTGTACAGAGCGAGTTGTTTCTTAGCTTCCCAAAGAGCTGGAAGCAAGATGCTGTGGGGACCAACTCACCCTTTGGAAAGAAGCCTGCACGTTGTGCCTTTCAGCTCTAGGGCAATGTAGCACACCCAGAGCAGAAGTGCTACTTCAGCCAGATCAGGCCTGCAAATAAACTGCGTTTCACAGGCCTTTGGAAGAGATGTTCCCGGTAGGCTGTAAGAGCACTGTGCAGAGCGAGTTGTTTCTTAGCTTCCCAAAGAGCTGGAAGCAAGATGCTTTTGGTCCCAACTCACGCATTGGAAAGAAGCCGGCACGTTGTGCCTTTCAGCTCTAGGGCAATGTGGCACACCCAGAGCAGAAGTCCTACTTCAGCCAGATCAGGCCTGCAAAGAAACTGCGTTTCACAGGCCTTTGGAAGAGATGTTGCCGTTAGGCTGTAAGAGCACTGTGCAGAGCGAGTTGTTTCTTAGCTTCCCAAAGAGCTGGAAGCAAGATGCTGTGGGGCCCAACTCGCCCTTTGGAAAGAAGCCGGCACGTTGTGCCTTTCAGCTCTAGGGCAATGTGTCACACCCAGAGCAGAAGTCCTACTTCAGCCAGATCAGGCCTGCCAAGAAACTGCGTTTCACAGGCCTTTGGAAGAGATGTTCCCGGTAGGCTGTAAGAGCACTGTGCAGAGCGAGTTGTTTCTTAGCTTCCCAAAGAGCTGGAAGCAAGATGCTGTGGGGCCCAACTCGCCCTTTGGAAAGAAGCCTGCACGTTGTGCCTTTCAGCTCTAGGGCAATGTAGCACACCCAGAGCAGAAGTCCTACTTCAGCCAGATCAGGCCTGCAAAGAAACTGCGTTTCACAGGCCTTTGGAAGAGATGTTCCCGGTAGGCTGTAAGAGCACTGTGCAGAGCGAGTTGTTTCTTAGCTTCCCAAAGAGCTGGAAGCAAGATGCTGTGGGGCCCAACTCGCCCTTTGGAAAGAAGCCTGCACGTTGTGCCTTTCAGCTCTAGGGCAATGTAGCACACCCAGAGCAGAAGTTCTACTTCAGCCAGATCAGGCCTGCAAAGAAACTGCGTTTCACAGGCCTTTGGAAGAGATGTTCACGGTAGGCTGTAAGAGCACTGTGCAGAGCGAGTTGTTTCTTAGCTTCCCAAAGAGTTGGAAGCAAGGTGCTGTGGGGCCCAACTCGCCCTTTGGAAAGAAGCCTGCACGTTGTGCCTTTCAGCTCTAGGGCAATGTAGCACACCCAGAGCAGAAGTCCTACTTCAGCCAGATCAGGCCTGCAAAGAAACTGCGTTTCACAGGCCTTTGGAAGAGATGTTCCCGGTAGGCTGTAAGAGCACTGTGCAGAGCGAGTTGATTCTTAGCTTCCCAAAGAGCTGGAAGCAAGATGCTGTGGGGCCCAACTCGCCCTTTGGAAAGAAGCCTGCACGTTGTGCCTTTCAGCTCTAGGGCAATGTAGCACACCCAGAGCAGAAGTCCTACTTCAGCCAGATCAGGCCTGCAATGAAACTGCGTTTCACAGGCCTTTGGAAGAGATGTTCCCGGTAGGCTGTAAGAGCACTGTGCAGAGCGAGTTGTTTCTTAGCTTCCCAAAGAGCTGGAAGCAAGATGCTGTGGGGCCCAACTCGCCCTTTGGAAAGAAGCCTGCACGTTGTGCCTTTCAGCTCTAGGGCAATGTAGCACACCCAGAGCAGAAGTCCTACTTCAGCCAGATCAGGCCTGCCAAGAAACTGCGTTTCACAGGCCTTTGGAAGAGATGTTCCCGGTAGGCTGTAAGAGCACTGTGCAGAGCGAGTTGTTTCTTAGCTTCCCAAAGAGCTGGAAGCAAGATGCTGTGGGGCCCAACTCGCCCTTTGGAAAGAAGCCTGCACGTTGTGCCTTTCAGCTCTAGGGCAATGTAGCACACCCAGAGCAGAAGTCCTACTTCAGCCAGATCAGGCCTGCAAAGAAACTGCGTTTCACAGGCCTTTGGAAGAGATGTTCCCGGTAGGCTGTAAGAGCACTGTGCAGAGCGAGTTGTTTCTTAGCTTCCCAAAAAGCTGGAAGCAAGATGCTGTGGGGCCCAACTCGCCCTTTGGAAAGAAGCCGGCACGTTGTGCCTTTCAGCTCTAGGGCAATGTAGCACACCCAGAGCAGAAGTCCTACTTCAGCCAGATCAGGCCTGCCAAGAAACTGCGTTTCACAGGCCTTTGGAAGAGATGTTCCCGGTAGGCTGTAAGAGCACTGTGCAGAGCGAGTTGTTTCTTAGCTTCCCAAAGAGCTGGAAGCAAGATGCTGTGGGGCCCAACTCGCCCTTTGGAAAGAAGCCTGCACGTTGTGCCTTTCAGCTCTAGGGCAATGTAGCACACCCAGAGCAGAAGTCCTACTTCAGCCAGATCAGGCCTGCAAAGAAACTGCGTTTCACAATCCTTTGGAAGAGATGTTCCCAGTAGGCTGTAAGAGCACTGTGCAGAGCGAGTTGTTTCTTAGCTTCCCAAAGAGCTGGAAGCAAGATGCTGTGGGGCCCAACTCGCCCTTTGGAAAGAAGCCTGCACGTTGTGCCTTTCATCTCTAGGGCAATGTAGCACACCCAGAGCAGAAGTTCTACTTCAGCCAGATCAGGCCTGCAAAGAAACTGCGTTTCACAGGCCTTTGGAAGAGATGTTCCCGGTAGGCTGTAAGAGCACTGTGCAGAGCGAGTTGTTTCTTAGCTTCCCAAAGAGTTGGAAGCAAGGTGCTGTGGGGCCCAACTCGCCCTTTGGAAAGAAGCCTGCACGTTGTGCCTTTCAGCTCTAGGGCAATGTAGCACACCCAGAGCAGAAGTCCTACTTCAGCCAGATCAGGCCTGCCAAGAAACTGCGTTTCACAGGCCTTTGGAAGAGATGTTCCCGGTAGGCTGTAAGAGCACTGTGCAGAGCGAGTTGATACTTCGCTTCCCAAAGAGCTGGAAGCAAGATGCTGTGTGGCCCAACTCTCCCTTTGGAAAGAAACCTTCACGTTGTGCCTTTCAGCTCTAGGGCAATGTAGCACACCCAGAGCAGAAGTCCTACTTCAGCCAGATCAGGCCTGCAATGAAACTGCGTTTCACAGGCCTTTGGAAGAGATGTTCCCGGTAGGCTGTAAGAGCACTGTGCAGAGCGAGTTGAGACTTAGCTTCCCAAAAAGCTGGAAGCAAGATGCTGTGGGGCCCAACTCGCCCTTTGGAAAGAAGCCTGCACGTTGTGCCTTTCAGCTCTAGGGCAATGTAGCACACCCAGAGCAGAAGTCCTACTTCAGCCAGATCAGGCCTGCCAAGAAACTGCGTTTCACAGGCCTTTGGAAGAGATGTTCCCGGTAGGCTGTAAGAGCACTGTGCAGAGCGAGTTGTTTCTTAGCTTCCCAAAGAGCTGGAAGCAAGATGCTGTGGGGCCCAACTCGCCCTTTGGAAAGAAGCCTGCACGTTGTGCCTTTCAGCTCTAGGGCAATGTAGCACACCCAGAGCAGAAGTCCTACTTCAGCCAGATCAGGCCTGCAAAGAAACTGCGTTTCACAGGCCTTTGGAAGAGATGTTCCCGGTAGGCTGTAAGAGCACTGTGCAGAGCGAGTGGTTTCTTAGCTTCCCAAAGAGCTGGAAGCAAGATGCTGTGGGGCCCAACTCGCCCTTTGGAAAGAAGCCTGCACGTTGTGCCTTTCAGCTCTAGGGCAATGTAGCACACCCAGAGCAGAAGTCCTACATCTGCCAGATCAGGCCTGCAAAGAAACTGCATTTCACAGGCCATTGGAAGAGATGTTCCCGGTAGGCTGTAAGAGCACTGTGCAGAGCGAGTGGTTTCTTAGCTTCCCAAAGAGCTGGAAGCAAGATGCTGTGGGGCCCAACTCGCCCTTTGGAAAGAAGCCTGCACGTTGTGCCTTTCAGCTCTAGGGCAATGTGGCACACCCAGAGCAGAAGTCCTACTTCAGCCAGATCAGGCCTGCCAAGAAACTGCGTTTCACAGGCCTTTGGAAGAGATGTTCCCGGTCGGCTGTAAGAGCACTGTGCAGAGCGAGTTGTTTCTTAGCTTCCCAAAGAGCTGGAAGCAAGATGCTGTGGGGCCCAACTCGCCCTTTGGAAAGAAGCCTGCACGTTGTGGCTTTCGGCTCTAGGGCAAAGTAGCACACCGAGAGCATAAGTCCTACTTCAGCCAGATCAGGCCTGCAAAGAAACTGCGTTTCACAGGTCTTTGGAAGAGATGTTCCCGGTACGCTGCAAGAGAACTGTGCAGAGCGAGTTGTTTCTTAGCTTCCCAAAGAGCTGGAAGCAAGATGCTGTGGGGCCCAACTCGCCCTTTGGAAAGAAGCCTGCACGTTGTGCCTTTCAGCTCTAGGGCAATGTAGCACACCCAGAGCAGAAGTCCTACTTCAGCCAGATCAGGCCTGCAAAGAAACTGCGTTTCACAGGCCTTTGGAAGAGATGTTCCCGGTAGGCTGTAAGAGCACTGTGCAGAGCGAGTTGTTTCTTAGCTTCCCAAAGAGCTGGAAGCAAGATGCTGTGGGGCCCAACTCGCCCTTTGGAAAGAAGCCGGCACGTTGTGCCTTTCAGCTCTAGGGCAATGTGGCACACCCAGAGCAGAAGTCCTACGTCAGCCAGATCAGGCCTGCAAAGAAACTGCGTTTCACAGGCCTTTGGAAGAGATGTTCCCTGTAGGCTGTAAGAGCACTGTGCAGAGCGAGTTGTTTCTTAGCTTCCCAAAGAGCTGGAAGCAAGATGCTGTGGGGCCCAACTCGCCCTTTGGAAAGAAGCCTGCACGTTGTGCCTTTCAGCTCTAGGGCAATGTAGCACACCCAGAGCAGATGTCCTACTCTGACAGATCAGGCCTGCAAAGTAACTGCGTTTCACAGGCCTTTGGAAGAGATGTTGCCGGTAGGCTGTAAGAGCACTGTGCAGAGCGAGTTGTTTCTTAGCTTCCCAAAGAGCTGGAAGCAAGATGCTGTGGGGACCAACTCGCCCTTTGGAAAGAAGCCTGCACGTTGTGCCTTTCAGCTCTAGGGCAATGTAGCACACCCAGAGCAGAAGTCCTACTTCTGCCAGATCAGGCCTGCAAAGAAACTGCGTTTCACAGGCCTTTGGAAGAGATGTTCCCGGTAGGCTGTAAGAGCACTGTGCAGAGCGAGTTGTTTCTTAGCTTCCCATAGAGCTGGACGCAAGATGCTGTGGGGCCCAACTCGCCCTTTGGAAAGAAGCCTGCACGTTGTGCCTTTCAGCTCTAGGGCAATGTAGCACACCCAGAGCAGAAGTCCTACT
This sequence comes from Equus przewalskii, assembly GCF_037783145.1. Lineage (NCBI taxonomy): Eukaryota > Metazoa > Chordata > Mammalia > Perissodactyla > Equidae > Equus > Equus przewalskii. Next base: position 13,963 of record NW_027226970.1, read on the forward strand.
TCAGCCAGATCAGGCCTGCAAAGAAACTGCGTTTCACAGGCCTTTGGAAGAGATGTTCCCGGTAGGCTGTAAGAGCACTGTGCAGAGCGAGTTGTTTCTTAGCTTCCCAAAGAGCTGGAAGCAAGATGCTGTGGGGCCCAACTCGCCCTTTGGAAAGAAGCCGGCACGTTGTGCCTTTCAGCTCTAGGGCAATGTGGCACACACAGAGCAGAAGTCCTACTTCAGCCAGATCAGGCCTGCAAAGAAACTGCGTTTCACAGGCCTTTGGAAGAGATGTTCCCGGTAGGCTGTAAGAGCACTGTGCAGAGCGAGTTGTTTCTTAGCTTCCCAAAGAGCTGGAAGCAAGATGCTGTGGGGCCCAACTCGCCCTTTGGAAAGAAGCCGGCACGTTGTGCCTTTCAGCTCTAGGGCAATGTGGCACACCCAGAGCAGAAGTCCTACTTCAGCCAGATCAGGCCTGCAAAGAAACTGCGTTTCACAGGCCTTTGGAATAGATGTTCCCTGTAGGCTGTAAGAGCACTGTGCAGAGCGAGTTGTTTCTTAGCTTCCCAAAGAGCTGGAAGCAAGATGCTGTGGGGCCCAACTCACTCTTTGGAAAGAAGCCTGCACGTTGTGCCTTTCAGCTCTAGGGCAATGTAGCACACCCAGAGCAGAAGTCCTACCTCAGCCAGATCAGGCCTGCAAAGAAACTGCGTTTCACAGGCCTTTGGAAGAGATGTTCACGGTAGGCTGTAAGAGCACTGTGCAGAGCGAGTTGTTTCTTAGCTTCCCAAAGAGTTGGAAGCAAGGTGCTGTGGGGCCCAACTCGCCCTTTGGAAAGAAGCCTGCACGTTGTGCCTTTCAGCTCTAGGGCAATGTAGCACACCCAGAGCAGAAGTCCTACTTCAGCCAGATCAGGCCTGCAAAGAAACTGCGTTTCACAGGCCTTTGGAAGAGATGTTCCCGGTAGGCTGTAAGAGCACTGTGCAGAGCGAGTTGATACTTCGCTTCCCAAAAAGCTGGAAGCAAGATGCTGTGGGGCCCAACTCGCCCTTTGGAAAGAAGCCTGCACGTTGTGCCTTTCAGCTCTAGGGCAATGTAGCACACCCAGAGCAGAAGTCCTACTTCAGCCAGATCAGGCCTGCAATGAAACTGCGTTTCACAGGCCTTTGGAAGAGATGTTCCCGGTAGGCTGTAAGAGCACTGTGCAGAGCGAGTTGAGACTTAGCTTCCCAAAAAGCTGGAAGCAAGATGCTGTGGGGCCCAACTCGCCCTTTGGAAAGAAGCCTGCACGTTGTGCCTTTCAGCTCTAGGGCAATGTAGCACACCCAGAGCAGAAGTCCTACTTCAGCCAGATCAGGCCTGCCAAGAAACTGCGTTTCACAGGCCTTTGGAAGAGATGTTCCCGGTAGGCTGTAAGAGCACTGTGCAGAGCGAGTTGTTTCTTAGCTTCCCAAAGAGCTGGAAGCAAGATGCTGTGGGGCCCAACTCGCCCTTTGGAAAGAAGCCTGCACGTTGTGCCTTTCAGCTCTAGGGCAATGTAGCACACCCAGAGCAGAAGTCCTACTTCAGCCAGATCAGGCCTGCCAAGAAACTGCGTTTCACAGGCCTTTGGAAGAGATGTTCCCGGTAGGCTGTAAGAGCACTGTGCAGAGCGAGTTGTTTCTTAGCTTCCCAAAGAGCTGGAAGCAAGATGCTGTGGGGCCCAACTCGCCCTTTGGAAAGAAGCCGGCACGTTGTGCCTTTCAGCTCTAGGGCAATGTGGCACACCCAGAGCAGAAGTCCTACTTCAGCCAGATCAGGCCTGCCAAGAAACTGCGTTTCACAGGCCTTTGGAAGAGATGTTCCCGGTAGGCTGTAAGAGCACTGTGCAGAGCGAGTTGTTTCTTAGCTTCCCAAAGAGCTGGAAGCAAGATGCTTTTGGTCCCAACTCACGCATTGGAAAGAAGCCGGCACGTTGTGCCTTTCAGCTCTAGGGCAATGTGGCACACCCAGAGCAGAAGTCCTACTTCAGCCAGATCAGGCCTGCAAAGAAACTGCGTTTCACAGGCCTTTGGAAGAGATGTTGCCGGTAGGCTGTAAGAGCACTGTGCAGAGCGAGTTGTTTCTTAGCTTCCCAAAGAGCTGGAAGCAAGATGCTGTGGGGCCCAACTCTCCCTTTGGAAAGAAGCCGGCACGTTGTGCCTTTCAGCTCTAGGGCTATGTGTCACACCCAGAGCAGAAGTCCTACTTCAGCCAGATCAGGCCTGCCAAGAAACTGCGTTTCACAGGCCTTTGGAAGAGATGTTCCCGGTAGGCTGTAAGAGCACTGTGCAGAGCGAGTTGTTTCTTAGCTTCCCAAAGAGCTGGAAGCAAGATGCTGTGGGGCCCAACTCGCCCTTTGGAAAGAAGCCTGCACGTTGTGCCTTTCAGCTCTAGGGCAATGTAGCACACCCAGAGCAGAAGTCCTACTTCAGCCAGATCAGGCCTGCAAAGAAACTGCGTTTCACAGGCCTTTGGAAGAGATGTTCGCAGTAGGCTGTAAGAGCACTGTGCAGAGCGAGTTGTTTCTTAGCTTCCCAAAGAGCTGGAAGCAAGATGCTGTGGGGCCCAACTCGCCCTTTGGAAAGAAGCCTGCACGTTGTGCCTTTCATCTCTAGGGCAATGTAGCACACCCAGAGCAGAAGTTCTACTTCAGCCAGATCAGGCCTGCAAAGAAACTGCGTTTCACAGGCCTTTGGAAGAGATGTTCCCGGTAGGCTGTAAGAGCACTGTGCAGAGCGAGTTGTTTCTTAGCTTCCCAAAGAGTTGGAAGCAAGGTGCTGTGGGGCCCAACTCGCCCTTTGGAAAGAAGCCTGCACGTTGTGCCTTTCAGCTCTAGGGCAATGTAGCACACCCAGAGCAGAAGTCCTACTTCAGCCAGATCAGGCCTGCAAAGAAACTGCGTTTCACAGGCCTTTGGAAGAGATGTTCCCGGTAGGCTGTAAGAGCACTGTGCAGAGCGAGTTGTTTCTTAGCTTCCCAAAGAGCTGGAAGCAAGATGCTGTGGGGCCCAACTCGCCCTTTGGAAAGAAGCCTGCACGTTGTGCCTTTCAGCTCTAGGGCAATGTAGCACACCCAGAGCAGAAGTCCTACTTCAGCCAGATCAGGCCTGCAAAGAAACTGCGTTTCACAGGCCTTTGGAAGAGATGTTCCCGGTAGGCTGTAAGAGCACTGTGCAGAGCGAGTTGTTTCTTAGCTTCCCAAAGAGCTGGAAGCAAGATGCTGTGGGGCCCAACTCGCCCTTTGGAAAGAAGCCTGCACGTTGTGCCTTTCAGCTCTAGGGCAATGTAGCACACCCAGAGCAGAAGTCCTACTTCAGCCAGATCAGGCCTGCCAAGAAACTGCGTTTCACAGGCCTTTGGAAGAGATGTTCCCGGTAGGCTGTAAGAGCACTGTGCAGAGCGAGTTGTTTCTTAGCTTCCCAAAGAGCTGGAAGCAAGATGCTGTGGGGCCCAACTCGCCCTTTGGAAAGAAGCCTGCACGTTGTGCCTTTCAGCTCTAGGGCAATGTAGCACACCCAGAGCAGAAGTCCTACTTCAGCCAGATCAGGCCTGCAAAGAAACTGCGTTTCACAGGCCTTTGGAAGAGATGTTCCCGGTAGGCTGTAAGAGCACTGTGCAGAGCGAGTTGTTTCTTAGCTTCCCAAAGAGCTGGAAGCAAGATGCTGTGGGGCCCAACTCGCCCTTTGGAAAGAAGCCTGCACGTTGTGCCTTTCAGCTCTAGGGCAATAGTAGCACACCCAGAGCAGAAGTCCTACTTCAGCCAGATCAGGCCTGCAAAGAAACTGCGTTTCACAGGCCTTTGGAAGAGATGTTCCCGGTAGGCTGTAAGAGCACTGTGCAGAGCGAGTTGTTTCTTAGCTTCCCAAAGAGCTGGAAGCAAGATGCTGTGGGGCCCAACTCGCCCTTTGGAAAGAAGCCTGCACGTTGTGCCTTTCAGCTCTAGGGCAATGTAGCACACCCAGAGCAGAAGTCCTACTTCAGCCAGATCAGGCCTGCAAAGAAACTGCGTTTCACAGGCCTTTGGAAGAGATGTTCCCGGTAGGCTGTAAGAGCACTGTGCAGAGCGAGTTGTTTCTTAGCTTCCCAAAGAGCTGGAAGCAAGATGCTGTGGGGCCCAACTCGCCCTTTGGAAAGAAGCCTGCACGTTGTGCCTTTCAGCTCTAGGGCAATGTAGCACACCCAGAGCAGAAGTCCTACTTCAGCCAGATCAGGCCTGCAAAGAAACTGCGTTTCACAGGCCTTTGGAAGAGATGTTCCCGGTAGGCTGTAAGAGCACTGTGCAGAGCGAGTTGTTTCTTAGCTTCCCAAAGAGCTGGAAGCAAGATGCTGTGGGGCCCAACTCGCCCTTTGGAAAGAAGCCTGCACGTTGTGCCTTTCAGCTCTAGGGCAATGTAGCACACCCAGAGCAGAAGTCCTACTTCAGCCAGATCAGGCCTGCAAAGAAACTGCGTTTCACAGGCCTTTGGAAGAGATGTTCCCGGTAGGCTGTAAGAGCACTGTGCAGAGCGAGTTGTTTCTTAGCTTCCCAAAGAGCTGGAAGCAAGATGCTGTGGGGCCCAACTCGCCCTTTGGAAAGAAGCCTGCACGTTGTGCCTTTCAGCTCTAGGGCAATGTAGCACACCCAGAGCAGAAGTCCTACTTCAGCCAGATCAGGCCTGCAAAGAAACTGCGTTTCACAGGCCTTTGGAAGAGATGTTCCCGGTAGGCTGTAAGAGCACTGTGCAGAGCGAGTTGTTTCTTAGCTTCCCAAAGAGCTGGAAGCAAGATGCTGTGGGGCCCAACTCGCCCTTTGGAAAGAAGCCTGCACGTTGTGCCTTTCAGCTCTAGGGCAATGTAGCACACCCAGAGCAGAAGTCCTACTTCAGCCAGATCAGGCCTGCAAAGAAACTGCGTTTCACAGGCCTTTGGAAGAGATGTTCCCGGTAGGCTGTAAGAGCACTGTGCAGAGCGAGTTGTTTCTTAGCTTCCCAAAGAGCTGGAAGCAAGATGCTGTGGGGCCCAACTCGCCCTTTGGAAAGAAGCCTGCACGTTGTGCCTTTCAGCTCTAGGGCAATGTGGCACACCCAGAGCAGAAGTCCTACTTCAGCCAGATCAGGCCTGCAAAGAAACTGCGTTTCACAGGCCTTTGGAAGAGATGTTCCCGGTAGGCTGTAAGAGCACTGTGCAGAGCGAGTTGTTTCTTAGCTTCCCAAAGAGCTGGAAGCAAGATGCTGTGGGGCCCAACTCGCCCTTTGGAAAGAAGCCTGCACGTTGTGCCTTTCAGCTCTAGGGCAATGTAGCACACCCAGAGCAGAAGTCCTACTTCAGCCAGATCAGGCCTGCAAAGAAACTGCGTTTCACAGGCCTTTGGAAGAGATGTTCCCGGTAGGCTGTAAGAGCACTGTGCAGAGCGAGTTGTTTCTTAGCTTCCCAAAGAGCTGGAAGCAAGATGCTGTGGGGCCCAACTCGCCCTTTGGAAAGAAGCCTGCACGTTGTGCCTTTCAGCTCTAGGGCAATGTAGCACACCCAGAGCAGAAGTCCTACTTCAGCCAGATCAGGCCTGCAAAGAAACTGCGTTTCACAGGCCTTTGGAAGAGATGTTCCCGGTAGGCTGTAAGAGCACTGTGCAGAGCGAGTTGTTTCTTAGCTTCCCAAAGAGCTGGAAGCAAGATGCTGTGGGGCCCAACTCGCCCTTTGGAAAGAAGCCTGCACGTTGTGCCTTTCAGCTCTAGGGCAATGTAGCACACCCAGAGCAGAAGTCCTACTTCAGCCAGATCAGGCCTGCAAAGAAACTGCGTTTCACAGGCCTTTGGAAGAGATGTTCCCGGTAGGCTGTAAGAGCACTGTGCAGAGCGAGTTGTTTCTTAGCTTCCCAAAGAGCTGGAAGCAAGATGCTGTGGGGCCCAACTCGCCCTTTGGAAAGAAGCCTGCACGTTGTGCCTTTCAGCTCTAGGGCAATGTAGCACACCCAGAGCAGAAGTCCTACTTCAGCCAGATCAGGCCTGCAAAGAAACTGCGTTTCACAGGCCTTTGGAAGAGATGTTCCCGGTAGGCTGTAAGAGCACTGTGCAGAGCGAGTTGTTTCTTAGCTTCCCAAAGAGCTGGAAGCAAGATGCTGTGGGGCCCAACTCGCCCTTTGGAAAGAAGCCTGCACGTTGTGCCTTTCAGCTCTAGGGCAATGTAGCACACCCAGAGCAGAAGTCCTACTTCAGCCAGATCAGGCCTGCAAAGAAACTGCGTTTCACAGGCCTTTGGAAGAGATGTTCCCGGTAGGCTGTAAGAGCACTGTGCAGAGCGAGTTGTTTCTTAGCTTCCCAAAGAGCTGGAAGCAAGATGCTGTGGGGCCCAACTCGCCCTTTGGAAAGAAGCCTGCACGTTGTGCCTTTCAGCTCTAGGGCAATGTAGCACACCCAGAGCAGAAGTCCTACTTCAGCCAGATCAGGCCTGCAAAGAAACTGCGTTTCACAGGCCTTTGGAAGAGATGTTCCCGGTAGGCTGTAAGAGCACTGTGCAGAGCGAGTTGTTTCTTAGCTTCCCAAAGAGCTGGAAGCAAGATGCTGTGGGGCCCAACTCGCCCTTTGGAAAGAAGCCTGCACGTTGTGCCTTTCAGCTCTAGGGCAAAGTAGCACACCCAGAGCAGAAGTCCTACTTCAGCCAGATCAGGCCTGCAAAGAAACTGCGTTTCACAGGCCTTTGGAAGAGATGTTCCCGGTAGGCTGTAAGAGCACTGTGCAGAGCGAGTTGTTTCTTAGCTTCCCAAAGAGCTGGAAGCAAGATGCTGTGGGGCCCAACTCGCCCTTTGGAAAGAAGCCTGCACGTTGTGCCTTTCAGCTCTAGGGCAATGTAGCACACCCAGAGCAGAAGTCCTACTTCAGCCAGATCAGGCCTGCAAAGAAACTGCGTTTCACAGGCCTTTGGAAGAGATGTTCCCGGTAGGCTGTAAGAGCACTGTGCAGAGCGAGTTGTTTCTTAGCTTCCCAAAGAGCTGGAAGCAAGATGCTGTGGGGCCCAACTCGCCCTTTGGAAAGAAGCCTGCACGTTGTGCCTTTCAGCTCTAGGGCAAAGTAGCACACCCAGAGCAGAAGTCCTACTTCAGCCAGATCAGGCCTGCAAAGAAACTGCGTTTCACAGGCCTTTGGAAGAGATGTTCCCGGTAGGCTGTAAGAGCACTGTGCAGAGCGAGTTGTTTCTTAGCTTCCCAAAGAGCTGGAAGCAAGATGCTTTTGGTCCCAACTCACGCATTGGAAAGAAGCCGGCACGTTGTGCCTTTCAGCTCTAGGGCAATGTGGCACACCCAGAGCAGAAGTCCTACTTCAGCCAGATCAGGCCTGCAAAGAAACTGCGTTTCACAGGCCTTTGGAAGAGATGTTCCCGGTAGGCTGTAAGAGCACTGTGCAGAGCGAGTTGTTTCTTAGCTTCCCAAAGAGCTGGAAGCAAGATGCTGTGGGGCCCAACTCGCCCTTTGGAAAGAAGCCGGCACGTTGTGCCTTTCAGCTCTAGGGCAATGTGGCACACCCAGAGCAGAAATCCTACTTCAGCCAGATCAGGCCTGCAAAGAAACTGCGTTTCACAGGCCTTTGGAAGAGATGTTCCCTGTAGGCTGTAAGAGCACTGTGCAGAGCGAGTTGTTTCTTAGCTTCCCAAAGAGCTGGAAGCAAGATGCTGTGGGGCCCAACTCGCCCTTTGCAAAGAAGCCTGCACGTTGTGCCTTTCAGCTCTAGGGCACTGTAGCACACCCAGAGCAGAAGTCCTACTTCAGCCAGATCAGGCCTGCAAAGAAACTGCGTTTCACAGGCCTTTGGAAGAGATGTTCCCGGTAGGCTGTAAGAGCACTGTGCAGAGCGAGTTGTTTCTTAGCTTCCCAAAGAGCTGGAAGCAAGATGCTGTGGGGCCCAACTCGCCCTTTGCAAAGAAGCCTGCACGTTGTACCTTTCAGCTCTAGGGCAATGTGGCACACCCAGAGCAGAAGTCCTACTTCAGCCAGATCAGGCCTGCAAAGAAACTGCGTTTCACAGGCCTTTGGAAGAGATGTTCCCGGTAGGCTGTAAGAGCACTGTGCAGAGCGAGTTGTTTCTCAGCTTGCCAAAGAGCTGGAAGCAAGATGCTGTGGGGCCCAACTCGCCCTTTGGAAAGAAGCCTGCACGTTGTGCCTTTCAGCTCTAGGGCAATGTAGCACACCCAGAGCAGAAGTCCTTCTCTGCCAGATCAGGCCTGCAAAGAAACTGCGTTTCACAGGCCTTTGGAAGAGATGTTCCTGGTACGCTGCAAGAGAACTGTGCAGAGCGAGTTGTTTCTTAGCTTCCCAAAGAGCTGGAAGCAAGATGCTGTGTGGCCCAACTCGCCCTTTGGAAAGAAGCCTGCACGTTGTGCCTTTCAGCTCTAGGGCAATGTAGCACACACAGAGAAGAAGTCCTACTTCAGCCAGATCAGGCCTGCAAAGAAACTGCGTTTCACAGGCCTTTGGAAGAGATGTTCCCGGTAGGCTGTAAGAGCACTGTGCAGAGCGAGTTGTTTCTTAGCTTCCCAAAGAGCTGGAAGCAAGATGCTGTGGGGCCCAACTCGCCCTTTGGAAAGAAGCCGGCACGGTGTGCCTTTCAGCTCTAGGGCAATGTGGCACACCCAGAGCAGAAGTCCTACTTCAGCCAGATCAGGCCTGCAAAGAAACTGCGTTTCACAGGCCTTTGGAAGAGATGTTCCCGGTAGGCTGTAAGAGCACTGTGCAGAGCGAGTTGTTTCTTAGCTTCCCAAACAGCTGGAAGCAAGATGCTGTGGGGCCCAACTCGCCCTTTGCAAAGAAGCTGGCACGTTGTGCCTTTCAGCTCTAGGGCAATGTGGCACACCCAGAGCAGAAGTCCTACTTCAGCCAGATCAGGCCTGCAAAGAAACTGCGTTTCACAGGGCTTTGGAAGAGATGTTCCCGGTAGGCTGTAAGAGCACTGTGCAGAGCCAGTTGTTTCTTAGCTTCCCAAAGAGCTGGAAGCAAGATGCTGTGGGTCCCAACTCGCCCTTTGGAAAGAAGCCGGCACGTTGTGCCTTTCAGCTCTAGGGCAAGGTGGCACACCCAGAGCAGAAGTCCTACTTCAGCCAGATCAGGCCTGCAAAGAAACTGCGTTTCACAGGGCTTTGGAAGAGATGTTCCCGGTAGGCTGTAAGAGCACTGTGCAGAGCCAGTTGTTTCTTAGCTTCCCAAAGAGCTGGAAGCCAGATGCTGTGGGTCCCAACTCGCCCTTTGGAAAGAAGCCGGCACGTTGTGCCTTTCAGCTCTAGGGCAATGTGGCACACCCAGAGCAGAAGTCCTACTTCAGCCAGATCAGGCCTGCAAAGAAACTGCGTTTCACAGGCCTTTGGAAGAGATGTTCCCGGTAGGCTGTAAGAGCACTGTGCAGAGCGAGTTGTTTCTTAGCTTCCCAAAGAGCTGGATGCAAGATGCTGTGGTGCCCAACTCGCCCTTTGGAAAGAAGCCTGCCCGTTGTGCCTTTCAGCTCTAGGGCAAGGTGGCACACCCAGAGCAGAAGTCCTACTTCAGCCAGATCAGGCCTGCAAAGAAACTGCGTTTCACAGGCATTTGGAAGAGATGTTCCCTGTAGGCTGTAAGAGCACTGTGCAGAGCCAGTTGTTTCTTAGCTTCCCAAAGAGCTGGAAGCAAGATGCTGTGGGGACCAACTCGCCCTTTGGAAAGAAGCCTGCACGTTGTGCCTTTCAGCTCTAGGGCAATGTAGCACACCCAGAGCAGAAGTCCTACTTCAGCCAGATCAGGCCTGCAAAGAAACTGCGTTTCACAGGCCTTTGGAAGAGATGTTCCCGGTAAGCTGTAAGAGCACTGTGCAGAGCGAGTTGTTTCTTAGCTTCCCAAAGAGCTGGAAGCAAGATGCTGTGGGGCCCAACTCACTCTTTGGAAAGAAGCCTGCACGTTCTGCCTTTCAGCTCTAGGGCAATGTAGCACACCCAGAGCAGAAGTCCTACCTCAGCCAGATCAGGCCTGCAAAGAAACTGCGTTTCACAGGCCTTTGGAAGAGATGTTCCCGGTAGGCTGTAAGAGCACTGTGCAGAGCGAGTTGTTTCTTAGCTTCCCAAAGAGCTGGAAGCAAGATGATGTGGGGGCCTACTCGCCCTTTGGAAAGAAGCCTGCACGTTGTGCCTTTCAGCTCTAGGGCAATGTAGCACACCCAGAGCAGAAGTCCTACTTCTGCCAGATCGGGCCTGCAAAGAAACTGCGTTTCACAGGCCTTTGGAAGAGATGTTCCCGGTAGGCTGCAAGAGCACTGTGCAGAGCGAGTTGTTTCTTAGTTTCCCAAAGAGCTGGAAGCAAGATGCTGTGGGGCCCAACTCGCCCTTTGGAAAGAAGCCTGCACGTTGTGCCTTTCAGCTCTAGGGCAATGTAGCACACCCAGAGCAGAAGTCCTACTTCAGCCAGATCAGGCCTGCAAAGAAACTGCGTTTCACAGGCCTTTGGAAGAGATGTTCCCGGTAGGCTGTAAGAGCACTGTGCAGAGCGTGTTGTATCTTAGCTTCCCAAAGAGCTGGAAGAAAGATGCTGTGGGGCCCAACTCGCCCTTTGGAAAGAAGCCTGCACGTTGTGCCTTTCAGCTCTAGGGCAATGTAGCACACCCAGAGCAGAAGTCCTACTTCAGCCAGATCAGGCCTGCTAAGAAACTGCGTTTCACAGGCCTTTGGAAGAGATGTTCCCGGTAGGCTGTAAGAGCACTGTGCAGAGCGAGTTGTTTCTTAGCTTCCCAAAGAGCTGGAAGCAAGATGCTGTGTGGCCCAACTCGCCCTTTGCAAAGAAGCCTGCACGTTGTGCCTTTCAGCTCTAGGGCCATGTAGCACACCCAGAGCAGAAGTCCTACTTCAGCCAGATCAGGCCTGCAAAGAAACTGCGTTTCACAGGCCTTTGGAAGAGATGTTCCCGGTAGGCTGTAAGAGCACTGTGCAGAGCGAGTTGTTTCTTAGCTTCCCAAAGAGCTGGAAGCAAGATGCTGTGGGGCCCAACTCGCCCTTTGGAAAGAAGCCTGCACGTTGTGCCTTTCAGCTCTAGGGCAATGTAGCACACCCAGAGCTGATGTCCTACTCTGCCAGATCAGGCCTGCAAAGAAACTGCGTTTCACAGGCCTTTGGAAGAGATGTTCCCGGTAGGCTGTAAGAGCACTGTGCAGAGCGAGTTGTTTCTTAGCTTCCCAAAAAGCTGGAAGCAAGATGCTGTGGGGCCCAACTCGCCCTTTGGAAAGAAGCCTGCACGTTGTGCCTTTCAGCTCTAGGTCAATGTGGCACACCCAGAGCAGAAGTCCTACTTCAGCCAGATCAGGCCTGCAAAGAAACTGCGTTTCACAGGCCTTTGGAAGAGATGTTCCTGGTAGGCTGTAAGAGCACTGTGCAGAGCCAGTTGTTTCTTAGCTTCCCAAAGAGCTGGAAGCAAGATGCTGTGGGTCCCAACTCGCCCTTTGGAAAGAAGCTGGCACGTTGTGCCTTTCAGCTCTAGGGCAATGTAGCACACCCAGAGCAGAAGTCCTACTTCAGCCAGATCAGGCCTGCAAAGAAACTGCGTTTCACAGGCCTTTGGAAGAGATGTTCCCGGTAGGCTGTAAGAGCACTGTGCAGAGCGAGTTGTTTCTTAGCTTCCCAAAGTGCTGGAAGCAAGATGCGGTGGGGCCCAACTCGCCCTTTGGAATGAAGCCTGCACGTTGTGCCTTTCAGCTCTAGGGCAATGTGCACACCCAGAGCAGAAGTCCTACTTCTGCCAGATCAGGCCTGCAAAGAAACTGCATTTCACAGGCCTTTGGAAGAGATGTTCCCGGTAGGCTGTAAGAGCACTGTGCAGAGCGAGTTGTTTCTTAGCTTCCCAAAGAGCTGGAAGCAAGATGCTGTGGGGCCCAACTCGCCCTTTGGAAAGAAGCCTGCACGTTGTGCCTTTCAGCTCTAGAGCAATGTAGCACACCCAGAGCAGAAGTCCTACTTCAGCCAGATCAGGCCTGCAAAGAAACTGCGTTTCACAGGCCTTTGGAAGAGATGTTCCCGGTAGGCTGTAAGAGCACTGTGCAGAGCGAGTTGTTTCTTAGCTTCCCAAAGAGCTGGAAGCAAGATGCTGTGGGGCCCAACTCGCCCTTTGGAAAGAAGCCTGCACGTTGTGCCTTTCAGCTCTAGGGCAATGTAGCACACCCAGAGCAGAAGTCCTACTTCAGCCAGATCAGGCCTGCAAAGAAACTGCGTTTCACAGGCCTTTGGAAGAGATGTTCCCGGTAGGCTGTAAGAGCACTGTGCAGAGCCAGTTGTTTCTTAGCTTCCCAAAGAGCTGGAAGCAAGATGCTGTGGGTCCCAAGTCGCCCTTTGGAAAGAAGCCTGCACGTTGTGCCTTTCAGCTCTAGGGCAAAGTAGCACACCCAGAGCAGAAGTCCTACTTCAGCCAGATCAGGCCTGCAAAGAAACTGCGTTTCACAGGCCTTTGGAAGAGATGTTCCCAGTAGGCTGTAAGAGCACTGTGCAGAGCGAGTTGTTTCTTAGCTTCCCAAACAGCTGGAAGCAAGATGCTGTGGGGCCCAACTCGCCCTTTGGAAAGAAGCCTGCACGTTGTGCCTTTCAGCTCTAGGGCAATGTAGCACACCCAGAGCAGAAGTCCTACTTCAGCCAGATCAGGCCTGCAATGAAACTGCGTTTCACAGGCCTTTGGAAGAGATGTTCCCGGTAGGCTGTAAGAGCACTGTGCAGAGCGAGTTGTTTCTTAGCTTCCCAAAGAGCTGGAAGCAAGATGCTGTGTGGCCCAACTCGCCCTTTGCAAAGAAGCCTGCACGTTGTGCCTTTCAGCTCTAGGGCAATGTAGCACACCCAGAGCAGAAGTCCTACTTCAGCCAGATCAGGCCTGCAAAGAAACTGCGTTTCACAGGCCTTTGGAAGAGATGTTCCCGGTAGGCTGTAAGAGCACTGTGCAGAGCGAGTTGTTTCTTAGCTTCCCAAAAAGAGCTGAGCA